>NC_135168.1:6397130-6462130 GCF_041146795.1 Maylandia zebra | reverse complement strand
TATATACACAAAGTTACAGGAATCACCACTCCTGTTATTCAGTCTTTTCTCTGCAAATGAACATTTTCAGCCAATATAGGTAATACATCAACATGGCTGCCGTGGCTAAGTTAGGAATATTTATAATGTCATTTCCAAAACTTGCATGTGATCTGCAATTTGTAGCAGATCTACTGACTGTCACAGAGCAGCTGGAGCAGTCTCAAATGCAGGTCAGTCCACTGCTGCCCCCTGTGGCCAAGTGCCATAGCTACTGCTGGATGAACTCGTGACACATCTGCACCTGTTTCTATGAACACATTGAGTCTGAGTGGCTGCACTTACACTGGTGCATTCAACATATTGAAAGATGCCAGCAATGTGGATTGTCAAGACTCAAACCAATCCACATTGCTGGCGTTGCATCTTTCAATGGCAGCAATGGCAGGTATCAGTGCTCAAACCTTTTGTGTTTGTTTCCAACAAGTTGCCCACCTCGGGAAACAAAAATGTGTTCTTTTACTTGTCAGATGAACATATGAGACACTTTGACTCTTCAGTGCAGTGTGGAGCCTAACAAAGATCTGTTTTGTGTCCCAGCTGATCAGCAGGAGGAGGAGAGTCTGACGGAGCAGCAGAGGAACATTTTCAGCTACTTGGACTCAGCTCAGCCACTACAGAGGAAACAATGAGCTCAACACAGAAGGTGACAGACAGAGCAGGACCATATGACCAAAGATATTTATCACCATATACATTTGAACATTTGCCATAACGATGTAGCTGACGATAGAATTGACACCAGACAAAATACTTTACAGCTGCACAACTTTATTAAAAACCCATCAATGTATTTTCACTGAAACAAGCAGCTGTTGTTTATGTGCATTAAAGTTATATAAAAATGTAACAGTGCAAATGCAAATTCCTCGCTGACAGTTTAACCAAAAGGCGTTTCCAGTGGAAACTGGCCGACACATCCTGAGCATAACCATGTATAATATCCACTAAACTTCAGAAGAGGTTATACAGTCGTGGCCAAAAGGTTTGAGAATTGCATAAATATTGGAACCTGGAGAAGTTGCTGCTTAAGTTTTTATAATAGCATTTTGCCTGCACTCCAGAATGTTATGAGGAGTGATCAGATGAACTGCATCGTCCTTCTTTGCCATGAAAACGAACTTAATCCCCAAAAAGCCTTACCACTGCATTTCATTGCTGTCATCAAAGGACCTGCTGAGACCATTTCAGTGATCGTCTTCTTAACTCAGGTGAGAATGTTGGCGAGCACGAGGCTGGAGATCATCATGGCTGTATCCCGATTCAGGTTCTGCAGCTTTAAAGTCCTCAAGGGCCGCGTACTCAAAGACCGCTAAGGCCGAAGTGCGAGGCTCGTAGGCTCGTGAAATGGGACGTCTAGCCTCCGTCGCGCTGCCCAGGTTGCCTAGCAACCATGATACTAACAGCTGGAAACGTTTCATACAGCTTTGTTTGACAGAAATGAAGGAGAACATATTTAGTTCATTTGTTTCTACATGAGCTCTGTGTGATTTGATGAGTATCTGAGGCTGAGACCACAGGACTGTGAAACATGATTGTTGGGCTTCATTTCTGTGCTGAACAGTCGTTTAAGATTAGCTGTAAATAACAATTAGCTGGTGTTGTTCATGAGACTAAAGTCAGTGTAAATATGATATGGCCAATATTATAGTTATCATATTAATCACTTCACTCACAGACAAGTATCTGTGACAGTGTGTATACAGATGTATCATATCTATGTATCATGTCTCAGTTATGTGTGCCATTACTGTATTTAACACACACATAAGGCGCACTGGATCATAGGGCGCATACAAGTACCGTATGCGTATTTAAAAATAAAGCAGGAGCAAACCTGAGTTCGGTACTCACATTTTTATTACCAGTAATCGTCATCATCAACAACACACAAGCATACAAGTGTGCGTATTTAAAAATAAAGCAGGAGCAAAACAAAGTTTGGTACTCACATTTTTATCATCAATCAAACCCATCGAAGTCCTCATCCTCTGTGTCTGAATTGAACAGCTGCGCTAAATCTCCATCAAACATGCCAGGTTCACTTTCTTCACTGTCAGTCACTTTCCGTGCCGTGCGGCTCCTCGGAAATGATGCCGGCTTTTGCGAAAGCTCGAACAACAGTGCCAGCAGCCATGTTAGCCCAAGCATCTACAATCCATTGGCAAATTGTGGCGTAACTCGCCCGGCGCTGCCTTCCACTCTTGGTGAAACTGTGGTCTCCATCGGTCATCCATCGCTCCCAGGCCGCTCGCAGCCTTACTTTGAACGGGCGGTTCACACCGATGTCCAGCGGTTGGAGTTCCTTTGTCAGGCCTCCCGGAATGACAGCAAGCTCACAGTTCATTTGTTTCACTAGTTTTTTCACATCGGCTGTGAGATGGGCACGCATAGAGTCACAGATCAACAGCGATGGTGATGCGTGGAAAAAAACCACCTGGTCTCCTTACATACACCTCCCTCAGCCAGTCTTTCATCATTTCTTCATCCATCCAGCCCTTTTCGTTTGCCTTAATGATGATTCCTGCTGGAAACTTCTCTTTAGGCAAAGTCTTTCGCTTAAAAATCACCATAGGCAGCAGTTTCTGTCCATTAGCATGGCAGCCAAGCACAACAGTAAAAGAAGACTTTTCATACCCCGTTGTGCGTATCGCTACCGTGCTGGTCCCCTTCTTCTCCACAGTGTGACTCACCGGGATGTCAAAAGTGAGCGGGGCCTCGTCCATGTTTGTGATGTGGCTGGGCTGGATGTGTTTGTCGCCGATGTGTTTGCTGCAGTAGGAGCGGAAGATGGCCAGCTTTTCCTTATAATCCGCTGGAAGTTGCTGCGCTACCGTAGTCCTGGTCCGGATGGAAAAATGGCACCGTTTCATCAAACGAAAGCACCAAGACGGGCCTCCTTGGAAATGTTCAATGTTCATCTCTTCAGCTAGTGAAACTGCTTTTAGCCGAATGGTGACCGTCGAAACGCTTCTCCCGCTCGTTCTTTGCTCGATGATCCACCGCTCGAGTCTTTCCTCCAACTCGGGCCTCCTCGCCTTATGTCCGCGGAAACTCAGCTGCGTCTTCTTGACCTGCCGGAGCTTGTTTTCTAGCTTCCTCCATTTGCAAACCATCGATTTGTTAATCTTAAATTCTCTCGCCGCTGCTCGATTTCCATGTTCCTCCGCGTAGCTGATGGCCTTCAGTTTAAACTGTGCTTCGCAAGCGTGTCTCTTTGGCATTTTCAGGGTTGTTAAAACAACGATGTTCTGCATAATGCACATACCTGTTCTTTTATACAGGTATAAAAGAACAGGTATAGGGCGCACTGCGCTATAGTAGGGCGCACTGCGCTATAGGGCGCGCCGTACTTTTTGAAGAAAATCTAAGACTTTTAAGTGCGCCTTATGGTCGTGAAAATACGGTATGTGTAAAAAGCAAACGTAGGAGCTGTGATAACTGTCTTCTTTTTTTTTTTTTTTTGTCCCGTTTGGATCTATAGCCATCAGAATTGTTGTCTTGAAGCCAAGAAAGATGCCAAGCGGATTTATTTTACCAAGTGGATCATCATTGAATTAAGATGGCGCCGGTGAGGTCGGCTGCCGTCACGACTGCTCCGACCACTTTTTCTTTGTCTTTGTTTTTTTAAGTTAGTTTTCAGCGTTTCTAAATCGGCAAAATCATCACCATTGGGTACATTAGGTATGACAGTGACACTCTTGTTTCTATTGGTTTACAATGTACTCACAATTCGATGTTTTTAACTCCGGATCCGAGCTGGCCGAGTGAGATCTCGAGGGAGAACAAAGGGAAGCGGCGGCGGCCTAGAGGGAAGCGAGCCGGCGTCAGGAACAGGCTGAGAGCTCGTGCACACCGCACACCTCTGCCTAGCATCCTGCTCGCCAACGTCCAGTCACTGGAGAACAAGCTTGACGACCTCAGGGCCAGGATAAAGTTCCAGAGAGACATTCGGGACTGCAATCTCCTCTGCTTCACCGAGACATGGCTGAACCCAGAGGTGCCGGACCACGCCATCCAGCCGGCCGAGTTCTTCTCGGTTCACCGCATGGACAGGACACGGGACTCGGGGAAGTCAAGGGGAGGCGGCGTGTGTTTAATGGTGAACAACAACTGGTGCAACAGTGCGAACGTTGTTCCTCTCACACGCTCCTGCACACCAAATCTGGAACTACTGTCCATCATGTGTCGTCCTTTTTATCTACCTCGGGAATTTACATCGGTCATCGTAAGTGCCGTTTATATTCCACCACAAGCGGACACGGTCACCGCCTTATGCGAGCTGCATGAGGCACTCACACAGCACCAGACACAACACCGGGACGCTGCGCTTATTGTGACGGGGGACTTTAATAGCGCCAACCTCAAACGCGCAGCGCCGAACATTTATCAACACATCACCTGCCCCACCAGGGGTGAAAGGACACTGGACCACTGCTACACTACGGTCAAGGACGGCTACAAGGCACAATCCCGCCCCCCGTTTGGCAAATCTGATCACGCCGCCATCTTCCTCATGCCAAAATACAAACAAAGGCTGAAACAGGAAGTTCCGGTTCAGAGGAAGGTCGCGCGCTGGACGGATCAATCGGTGGCCGCGTTACAGGACGCACTCGATGACGCAGACTGGGGCATGTTCAGAAACAGCTCCGACGATGACGTCAACGTGTTTACGGAAGCGGTTGTGGGATTCATCGGGAAACTAGCGGATGATACCGTGGAGACAAAGACTATCACAACGTTTCCCAACCAGAAGCCGTGGGTGGATAAAACCATCCGCGACGCTCTGAGATCCCGCACCGCTGCCTACAACACGGGATTCATGACGGGGGACATGGACCCGTACAAAGCCGCGTCATATAACGTGCGGAGGGCGGTGAAAGAAGCGAAGCAGCGCTACGGGAGGAAACTAGAGTCACAACTCCAACAGAGTGACTCTAGGAGCCTGTGGCGGGGACTAAGGACAATAACGGACTATAAAGCACCAACAACCGGTATGACGAACGCGGCCGTGACTCTGGCAGACGAGCTGAACACTTTCTATGCTCGCTTCGAGGCTGCAGCTAAGGTCTCCAACAATGCTTGTGTTAGCGGCGCTAACGGCTGCAGACAGGAAGATACTGCCAGCACCGGAAACGTGCTCGTCATCTCCGAGCATGAAGTAAGGAGAGCCTTCAAGAGAGTGAACACCAGGAAAGCAGCAGGACCAGACGGCATCCCAGGTCGTATCCTCAGAGACTGCGCATACCAGCTAGCTCCTGTGTTCACTGAGATATTCAACATCTCTTTATCTCAGTCGGTGATCCCCACATGCTTCAAAGAGTCCATCATTGTTCCTGTCCCGAAGAAACCCCACCCTGCTTCTCTCAATGACTATCGCCCTGTAGCCCTCACCTCAGTAGTGATGAAGTGCTTTGAACGCCTGGTCAGAGACTTCATCATTTCTTCACTACCAGACACACTGGACCCACTACAGTTCGCTTACCGTCCAAATCGTTCCACAGACGATGCCATCTCTCATCTCCTCCACACATCACTCACTCACTTGGACACTAGAAGGGGGAATTATGTTAAAATGCTCTTCATAGACTACAGCTCTGCATTTAACACCATAATTCCCTCCACACTCACCACCAAGCTGGAGCATCTGGGACTCAGCTCATCTATGTGTCAGTGGATCTCCAACTTCCTAACTGGCAGACCACAGGCAGTAAGGATGGGCGGACATGTCTCAGCCTCCACCACTCTCAGCACTGGAGCCCCCCAGGGGTGTGTTCTGAGCCCCCTGCTGTACTCTTTGTACACATATGACTGTGTGGCCACTACCAGCTCCACCACCATCATCAAGTTTGCTGACGACACCGTCGTGGTGGGCCTGATCTCTGATAACAACGAGACGGCCTACCTGAAGGAGATTAGGAATCTGGAGAACTGGTGCCAGAGGAACAACCTCCTTCTAAACGTCAGTAAGACAAAGGAGCTGATAGTGGACTTCAGCACTAAGCAGGAGAGGAACTACCAGACCCCCGTCATCAACGAGTGCCCAGTGGAGAGAGTGGACAGCTTCAAATACCTCGGAGTTCACATCACGCAGGACCTGTCATGGTCCTGTCACATCAACACCGTGGTGAAAAAGGCCCGACAGCGTCTCTACCACCTCAGACGCTTGAGAGACTTCCAACTGCCCTCCAAGGTGCTCAGGAACTTTTACTCGTGCACCATAGAGAGCATCCTGGCGGGAAACATCTTAACCTGGTTCGGGAACAGCACCATGCAGGACAGACGAGCTCTACAGAGGGTTGTGCGGTCAGCTGAGCGCACCATCCGCTCCGAGCTCCCTGACCTGCACTCAATCTACAGCAGGCGGTGCTGGACCAAGGCCAGGAAGATCGTGAAGGACCTCAGCCATCCCAACAACAGACTGTTCTCTCTGCTGAGGTCAGGAAAGCGATTCCGCTCCCTGAAGACCAACACAGAGAGACTGAGGAGGAGCTTCTTCCCGCAGGCGATACGGTCTCTCAATCACACCACCACACAGTACTGACCCACACATACAGTTCTTACACACACACTGGACATTCTGGACTTTGGTTTTGCACAACACTGGTCACTATATTCTTCATTTCCAGTTAATACTTGTACAGCTGCTGTTATTGTGTATATATTTATTTATATTTAGATTTCTTCATACATTCTTATATAGTTCTATATTGTGTATTGTGTATTTTGTTGTACAGTTATTTTATTTTCAACTTTAATTTATATATTTTATCTTATTCTTCCCAGTTAAATTTACCCGTCATTCTAATTTGTGTTGTACAGTTATTTCATTTTTAACCTTAATTTATATTTTATTCCTTCCTAGTTAAATTTACCCTTTTTAATTTTTCATATTTATTTCCTATCTTATTCATAGCCTTTTCCTTTTTTGTTTTCTTTAGGTCACGAGCAGTTGTCCAAGCATTTCACTACATATCGTACTGTGTATGACTGTGTACGTGACAAATAAAATTTGAATTTGAATTTCATGGCCTTGCCATATTGGTCCATTTGATTGACCTTTATTATAATTATGAATTTATTTTATTTTCAGTTGCAAACGGGACAGACATAACTGTGGGATAGGACAGGGGGAAAGAATGAAAGAAAGAGGGGGAGAGAAAGAAAGAAAACCAAAGGGGAGAAGAGACGGTGAGAAGGGGGGGAAGAGAGAAAAAAAACAAACAAAAAACAAACAAAAAAAACTCCTGGGTCACCTGTATGGAGAAAAAAAAAACAGAGGAGACAGCAAACAACAAAGAGCAACATAATAATAGAAAAAAAAAGCACCATCACAATAAACTAGCTAGCCATAGATATCAATATTTACTAAATAATAAACGATATTGTGCAACACTCAAGATAGACAGCGCACAGTGTGCTTTGAGGCAGCAGCCAAGAAAGCTGTAGTCCGCATCTGTGAATACCCATGTGTACACCTGTGTGCATACCTGTGTGGATCAGCATGCTTGCATTCCAAAGGTTTCTCCATGTAATGATCTGCTAGGGAGTGTGGGGGGGCCACAGCCCCGTCCTTTATGGTATCAAGCAGGTATGGAGGAGATCAAAACTCCAGACATCCAGAGGCCCCCAGAACACAAGAGACCAAGGAAGACCCACAGAGGGGCAGCTGCGCCACTGTCCCAGTAAGAGCTAAGGAGAGTCCCAGATGAGGGCTCATTCAGCAGCCGCGGAGCAGAAGCCAGGGGGAGTTGCAGTGACGCGCCCGTGAGCTCCGCCGGCAGCCAGCTGTGCCTGAGTGACTGAGCCCCAGGCCGAGAGGCCGGGGGCACCCCACCTCTGAAATGGCCCGAGCGAGCCCCAATAAGCGGCCGCCAAGGAGTGAGCCGGTGTGTACCCGGACGCCCACCCCCAGATACAAAGAACCACCAACGCACCGACACCCGAGGGAGTCTGCCACCGGCAGGGGAAGTGGGGTGATAACTGTGGTGTGATAACTGTGTCTGATAGAATGAAGAGTAGACTGATATATGAAATATTCCTTTATTGAGTGAGAAAATCAGACCATGTCATAACTGCTGTAAGTCACACAGAATAGATATCAGAGCCTTAAACAGGCTGACTTCTGCTAAATGGGTCAAACTGGGCAGAAAGTCTACAAACACATAACATCCTTATAGAATATGATGTAACACTATAGATCAACTTAGCTCAGAATATATAAAGCATATAAACAGTTACAGCAATATGATGCAACAAACACAGCAGCTACTGATCCAAAATACTCAAAGCTTCATAGAACTGAAACCAACATTTATTTTTAGCTCCATTCTGCTGCTGATACAGACTTTAGGTTTCTGAACATTAAACTTGTTGCTGCCTTTCATAGTGTGTAACTTGAAGGCCCTGAGTACTTTCTCCCACACTGGAAACACTGGGATGATCACATTATTTGAACATTACCTAATAAGACTGATTCAGCACAGACAGTTATGTTAAACTTTCCTAGCAGTCCTTCACAAACAGGGAACAGTCTGTCTATTCTCTCCATCTGTCAGCTGCTGCTGGCTCTTCCTCCTCCTCTTCCTCACACACTGCTGAGTTTGTCCTGGTGGATCATCAGGGCTGCAAAGCCTCACAGATGATGTGCAGCAGTGGCTCCCTCAGTCTGTCCTCACTCTGGACACTTGTAGTCGTCACACATGGAAATCAAATGTGTGATAAGCTGCAGGATTCAAACACAAGTGTAACTTATAAACACATGTTCATACTTTTATTCCACAATCAGAGAGAAAGAAACAGAGAGAGAGTGCAGGACAGACAGACAGGTGGCAGTCTCAGGTGTACACACTGCTACACAACAGCACCAGAGAAGCAGGATTTAGTGTTTGTGTTATTACGAGTGTAAACAAGAAGAGTTCCAGATGGTGCAGTGGACACATGTGTGACTGCTGTGATTAAAGCATCTTTCTTTCAGCTTAACGAGTGAACCGTCAGCTCGTTCAAACACACGTTAAAGTGCGTTTGGCTCGACACCACCGAACAGAGGCAGCAATATAACACAGCTAACATTAACAGTGCAGTGGATCCTGCTTGTGCCGTGATGTTCAGGACTGCAAACCGAGCAGCATCACTGACTTTCAGCTTGTTGTGTTTGTGGATATATGACTGACTTTAATTATCCACAAAATCATCACATTCTCTGTCAGATTAAGGTCGACTATTGAACGGCGTATATTTTAAAGGCTTTAAAACCAAGTTAACGCTGAAAGTACAAACATCACTAATGTCACATAACTCTGCCGACAAGGCATAGCTATGGCTATGAAATGCTCTTTGTGTATCACTTCTTCATTATGAAAGATGTCATTAATGCACTAGTAATGTCTCATCTGGAGTATTGTTCAATCATTTGGTCAGCAGCTAATAAGACAGATCTTAACAGACTTCAGTTAGTCCAGAATAAGGCGTCCAGATTAGTGTGAAGATGTTCATACTATACTAATATTGATAAAATACATAATAACCTTTCTTGGCTTCCTGTACAGGCTAAAATATTCTATGGCTTACTTGTAGTTCTAAAGAAAGCAATTCTGTTAAACACACCACATTTATTCTGCTCAGCTGCAGTATCCAGATGAAATACATCATCATATTACACAGTTTTCAACAAGCTGCAATTTAGTAAATGCTCGAGTTAAAAGTAACGTTTTGTAAAACTGTTACATTTAGAGCAACTTTTAAGTGGAATAAGTTGCCTTAAAAAATTAGAGAATTATTCAAAACTTCAATGAACACTTAAAAGCCGATTTACAGAGCTTTTAGTTGTTGTAAATATTGTAAGACATGATTTGTTTTTGAAATTTGTGTAATGTGCCTCAATGTTATTGATATTATTATTATTATTGATTGCTTATATTTGAACAATTGTGAAACCTCACTGTGGATGTAAGAGTGAAATTATGTGGATATCTTGAATCCACTTTATTGTGTAATATTTTATGTGAGTATTTGACGGAAGACGAGCAACATCTGTTGTGGAAGCTAACGGGGTTCCTTTAGAATAAACAAACATAGGATTTATTATCACTGAATAATTCTGTATAAATCTATACAAATTATAGAAATATGTAATAGGAAACAACAAAATAATCTAAATTATAAAATAGTGTGTGTGTGCATGATTTTAGTGTTTGAACAGTCATGAATTATCTTTAACAGCAGGTTGGATGTAATGTGTTAGAACTACCAGCAGGTGGGGATAAGAGACCTTTAAGGTGTTTGGTGCCACGCTCCACCTTCAGGTTTAAAACTAGTGTTAATGGAGTTTGAAGGTTGAGTTTGTTCCACGACTGCATTTCACTCACTGCCTCTGTTTGTATCTCTGTCACTGCAGGACCAACATAGAGCCAGAAGTCAGCGCTCTCAGGAGGCCGACAAACCTCACAGAAGAAAGGGAGAGAAAAAACACACCTGTGACGAGTGTGGGAAGGGTTTTACTGTGAGGGCTAAACTAAAACAGCATCAGGTCATCCACACTGGAGAGAGACCGTTCAGCTGTGACTTGTGTGGAAAGTCTTTTTCCTTGAAGGGTTCCCTAAAAACACACCAACTCATCCACAGTGGAGTTAAAGCGTACAGCTGTGATCAGTGTGGCAGAGCTTTTACTCACAGTAGCAGCTTACAGAGGCATCTAGTTACCCACTCTGGAATTAAGGCATACAGCTGTGATCAGTGTGGCAGAGCTTTTACTCACAGTAGCAGCTTACAGAGGCATCTAGTTACCCACTCTGGAATTAAGCCATACAGCTGTGACGAGTGTGGGAAAGGTTTTACTGAGAAGGCTTCACTAAAACAGCATCAGGTCATCCACACTGGAGAGAGACCGTTCAGCTGTGACTTGTGTGGAAAGTCTTTTTCCTTGAAGGGTTCCCTAAAAAAACACCAACTCATCCACAGTGGAGTTAAAGCGTACAGCTGTGATCAGTGTGGCAGAGCTTTTACTCACAGTAGCCACTTACAGAAGCATCTAGTTACCCACTCTGGAATTAAGGCATACAGCTGTGACATCTGTGGAAAAACTTTCAGCCAGAGAGGGAGCCGAAATACACACCTACGCATTCACACCAGACATGATGTGTACTGCTGTGAACAGTGTGGCAAATACTTTACAACAGACGCACACTTACAACAACACATGTTTACCCACACTGAGGAGAGACCTTATCAATGTGACCTGTGTGAGAAGACTTTTAAATCTCCACATGACCTGAGACGACACCAACAGATCCACACCAGAAAGAGACTCTACAAGTGCAGCTACTGTGAGGTTTGTATTTATATTGTTATCTTGTCATTTTAGCCTGACTGTTTGGAACAACTCTGCTCATTAAACTGTGTTAGCATGTTAGCAATTCTACTGCATGGAAAAGCAGCTCTGAGTGATTATTCAGATTTTCCTTTCAGTTATGATTTTAGTATTACTGTAGTATTATGGTGGTAGTATTGTAGTTATTGCAGCCCAGTAAACTGAGTGTGTTAACTGAAACAGTCAAATGTAGTTGGACGTCTGCAGAGATGCTCTTTATTTCAGGCGACGTTCAGGATACAAATGTTGAAGGACTGACTTACACTGTCTTTGTGTCTTTGTTTAGAAGCAGAGCGACACAGATGGATCCAGTTCTCAACCCTGTCATCACTGTGGTGGTGGGAAAGACTTTCATTGTGACCTCTGTGGAAAAACTTTCAGTCGGCAAGCTGCCCTTAAAACACATCAACGTAGACACACTGGAGACAAACTGAAATACTGCAAAGAATGTGGGAGAAGCTTCACCACATTACATCACTTAAAACGACATGAACTGATTCACAGTGGGGTTAAAAAGCACCTCTGTGATCAGTGTGGGTCATCCTTCACCACTGCAGGTCAGCTTAAATCACACAAAGGAGTCCACACAGGAGAGAAACCACACAAGTGCAGACACTGTGAGAGAAGCTTCTCACAGTCAGGTAGTCGTAACCTTCATGAACGTGCACACATGGAAGGAAACTACAGCTGTGACCAGTGTGACAAGAGCTTCAGGAATCTCAGATCATACTCTGCACACAAACGATCCCACGTTACTAATAAACTGTTTCACTGTTACCAATGTGCCCAAACATTCACCTCATTGTCTGCTCTGTGCAAACATCAGCGCGATCACTCAGGGCTGAAATCACTCCCATCACTGGATCACAGTGAATCTGAAGACACAGAAAGATCCTCTGGTTTCTGTGTCAGACTCAAAAAGCTTGAGATCAGGCTCCACAGAGTTCAGATAGAATCATTTAAACTTGTGTTGAACTGAACTGGTTGTTGGGCTGAACTTCTACATAATACAGATCTACATGGGATCTTCTTTTCTGTTGTTTTACTGAGTCAGTTTTGTCCTTTTTTCTCTGTCCTGGTTTTGCTCGTCTGTAAATGATTGAAACTCAGTCAAATAGTTCATTGTTCTCCAGCAAAACGTTTTGGAAACTCATGTTTAACCTTTAAAACTCTGACATGTTTTAGCACACAAGGCTTCATCGGGGAGTTCACTCATGATTGGACCATGAGAACAAAGGTTTTTAGTTCTTTCAAAGAGAGTCTTGGAGATGTTTGATGTTTCTGTTTTTCTGAAACCACCTGAAAGAAAAACTATTTTTCTTGCTTTATGTAGTGTGGAAGTTTTTAATGTTTCTTCATCTGTGATGTTCTTGAATGTGTTCACGTGAAGATGGTACAAATAAACTGTCCTTTCAGCTTTAGCTCCTAATTTATTCATTATTTATGGATGTAGCACAGCAGCCGTCTTTTGATTAACACATGGAGGGCTCGGGAACTGATGGTGTCGTCTCCCTAATTTGCCCACTCAGTAAATCTCACTCATGGCCAAGAAATTGAAATAAACCTTGTTTCCCTGCTGGATAGTGATCCACTGTAACTCTGCTCCTCCTTCCTGTTTAGGATTTCTGTGGCTGAAGTAAAATTCCCTCCATCCATCACTTATCCCAGCTAACCCAAAGTGAAATAAAGTTTTGCTGGTCTTAAAAAAGCATTACAATAATGGGCATTACCAATGCAAACTGAATGATACAGAAGATGAAAGAAGAGACTTTGATCAGTTAATAAAGCTCATGATCTGGATTCATTGTGGCTGCTACACAGATACTTCTGGGTCACTTCTCTCAGTTAGGAACCTTCCTCACCAAACTGACTGTTGGACCACACCCCTGGTTTCATGAGAAATTGTTTCAGCCATGATTTCTCTTCCTGTATTTCAGAGTAAAGACTGAAGTGACAAATGGAAGCATGTTTAAAAAACACAATGTGAGAGAGACGTTGAGGTCCTTAGAAGTTACCCTGGGTTTTTCTGTCACCCTGCTAGATGTTACACACCTTGTTATTGGACTGATTTCTACTGCTGGACTACTCCTGCGGAGAGTAACAATACTCTTACTAATTAGCTTTCTGTATAATATTGGTGACGCTGAGCACGTTTCCAAGGCTACCGTCTGTCGGGCAGTCAGGAATGTTACAGTTGCACTGAAACGTCTCCTGCACTCGTTTGTGGTGTTCCCCGGTCATAGACCCACAAGATTCATCAAAGAGGGATGCCACAAAATTGCAGGTATCAGGATGACCAAAACTTAATGTATGATGTGGTGATACTTGAACTACTACTTAAATTTTACATATATTTTCAGGGTTCCCAGGCGTGATTGGCTGTACAGATGGCACTCACATTCCAATCATTGCTCCTTCAGTAAATGAAGGAGACTATGTGAACAGGAAGTCTTTCCACAGCATTAATGTACAGGTACATAGTTCCCTGTAGCATTTCAAACTAACAAATTATTTCATTATAGTAATGGATGCTAATTTGTGTTCTCTGCACTGTGAAGATCATATGTGATGCTGCCAACATTATCACAAATGTGGAAGCCAAGTGGCCAGGCTCTGTCCATGACTCACAAATATTCCGTGAATGTACACTGAGCACAAAATTTGGACATGGTGAGTTGAGAATACCTTAAAATATATAAAGACCAATTGCTTCAGGGACATTTGAACTGAAGTGTATCCTTCTGTCTTAGGAGAGTTCACTGGCTACTTGCTTGGTGATAGGGGGTATCCATGTTTACCCTATTTGCTTACCCCTTACTCTGACCCTGAACCGGGCCCACAGCAGCGATATAATCTGGCTAATTGCAGGACAAGAGCCAGAATTGAAATGACTATCGGAATGCTTAAGGCCCGGTTCCAGTGCCTGCAAAGACTCAGGGTCACCCCAGAAAGGGCATGTGACATTATTGTGGCATGTGTGATTCTTCACAACATTGCCACAATTAGAGGAGAACACTGTCCTTCTGAACCAAACATCAGCAGTGATCCAAACCATGAACATCCTGACCCTCCCACGGACATACAAGATGGAAGCGCAGTCAGAGACACCATATGTCACAATCATTTCTTTTGACCCATCACCTCAACATGTTGAAAGAAGAATAAACAGATTTTTTGTTCAACTGGCTTTATTGGTCGCCTGTATTTCCTGTACACAAAGTATTAAAAGATGTAAACCTCATAAAGTGTCTCTGTTGCTTCCTCCTCTGTAACAGCTGTCAATGTTTCTTCATTATTTTCCTGTAGTAAAGAAATAAACAACATTGCTGTTCTACTGTAAACTCATATAATCTGTGGAGTATTACTCACAACTGCATGTTGGTCTGGCTCAACAGGAGGCTGCACCAGATGCAGTACACCACCACCATCAACTGATAGAATATGAGGTTTATACAGGTCACTTATAACTTACAAGGGACCAAATGGCAATTAACAAACATACCAATCACCTTACACTTCATTGTCATTATGCTCTCAAAGACAACCAAGACTGAGGGAAGGCAGAATCAGTAGGAAAATAACTTCACTACAAAATAATTCATTATGGTAAAGAGTTTATCAAATGAATGAGTAGCACTGCAAAGGTGACTGTGAAGAAAGGATGTATGCACATCATGTATTATTTTGAATTTACCCCTTATGTAGGCACTTGTGTCTTGCGGGGTTATTGACTCAGAGGATGTCCCCGCAGAGATGCCTTCGGCCACAGGGCGCCCACTGTTTTGGCTGAGGGCCAACTGCTGAGCCTCTGTGAGTGGTGGTGGTGGAGGACCCCCACCTGTTTTTCGGGCCTCCGCTTTTTTTCTGTTGGCTATAACGGGTCACATTTGAGCACACAGAGTAAGCAAATATGTACTTGTAATGTGCTCAGATAATTTCAATAAGTACTTACAGAAAGAAAATTAATGTAGCCTCTAACTGCAATTGATTTACATCGGACAAACAGACCAAGCACTATGGCTCATAATACAATTACACCTTACCTGTTTGGACTATATTTTTATATTTCATTTTTACTTGCTGCCAGGAACGTTTGGGGCCTGTTGGGTTGCACCTGCGCTCACATCACATCACAAAATAAAATGTATAAAATAACAAATAAAATAACATATGATAAAATAACGTGTTAAATGGGTGGAAATCCCTAGATCAATGTTTATATTAACACTCACGCATTGACTCTGTCGGCTATGTTTTGCCATGCATGCTCTCTTTCTTTTGCAGCTGTGGCTGTGTTACTTTTTTCCGCGGAATTTGCATGTTATCGGCATATGCTGCCATCAGAATTTCGGCCTCAAGCGCTGTGAAATACATTGACCGCGCCTTCTTTCCCTCCGTCTCCATGGTGACTCGCTTAATCTGTGCTCCGCTTATCAGGGCTTTATGTATCCTCGTCCACGCGCTTCACTTGGGGTTAAAGCAACTCCGCGTTGACTGAACTAATTGTTATCAGCCTTTCTGAAACCGAATATTCCGAGTTGGACAGTTCGGGGTTACTCAACCCTGCGTTTGTTTTCATTCAAAGGCTTTATGGTTTTTCCTTTAATACCTGGTGGGCCGGTCTCCAGTCAAAATGCCCGGGACCATTTTTTGTCCCAGTCCAGCCCTGGTGTCAGATCTGCATGCAGTGTCAATGAGACGATCAACAACAGATCAGACAAAACACTCAGGCGGACACTCCTCTGTAGAAGGAAACATGGAAAGTGTGAGGTAATCAGTGCACAACATCACTTTGTATTTCAGGCAGTTTTTATATAGAACTTCAGCACCAATGTAAAAGTTCTGGTTTTAGGAAGATGAAGAACATTTTCAGGAAGGATACCGTCTGCAAGCAGAGCTGCTTGAACCTCAGCGCTGAGGTCCAGACTACTTCCTGTGAAGCCACGTGATGTAAATCTGCTGCTGTAACTTCACAGTTTACTGAAGCTAAATGCAACGTTACCATATAATCTGTTTTCAACAAAGGTTTCACTCCGTCCGGTGTTGATGGAATGATTCAGGCCGTACTCGTCAGGCTTCCCGTCGACCACACGCATTTCAGTCACAAACCCCGTGACTGACAACAAGGGAAACAGCAGAAGAAAAGATGTGAAAAATACTGGATGATGATGATGGAGGATTAACCGCGGTGGCTAAACTGTTTCCTGTCTTTGTGGGCGTACTCACAGGGAAGTTTCCAGGCACGTCAGTCTTGGTGGCTAAAGTCTCCATTTTCCAACATGTATCGCTACAGGTGCAAAGACACAACATTAATCATCAGTGTAAATATTTTAATGCTGTCCAAACGGTGTTTGCTTTGTCTGTCCTCTCGCACTCACAGAGGAAACGAGGACGCCACCTTCAACCCATCTTCAGTTGGCTCAACCATGGCCGGACTTCCTGTTGGCTTTGTGACAGCAAACCACTTGAAATTAGAGCAAACTGCAGTCAAGCAGCACTTACAGCAACCTGTGGACACGCAAATGGAAAGCACTGAGAATCATACAGAAGCATAAGAGCTGTTTATTGTAACACGTGTGTGTGTGTGTGTGTGTGTGTGTGTGTGTGTGTGCACATTAATAACACACTGATGTATGTTAGTTTGATTTATGCTATATCTGAGAAAACAATTGCAGAATTTTACATCAAAGTTTCCAAAGCTGATGTTTTGTTGTTCACACTGTTTTATATTCATATATCTGTGAAGGTTCTCAGTCATCCAGGTCATCGTAGTCAAAGGAGCTTGCAAAGAAAAGCGTCTGGACTTCTTTAAGTTACTTGAAGACGTTTCACCTCTCATCCGAGAAGCTTCTTCAGTTCTAAGGTCAAATGGTGGAGAGTCCCAGATATAAACCTAGTGGGAGTGACCCCCCACAGAGGGACAAAAGGACCCCCTGATGATCCTCTAATCGCCTGAGCCAAGGTGTGAAACTGGGTGTGGGCCCCAATCAGCCAGAGTTTCGGGTGAGTTCATTGTGAAACTTGGCCCCACCTTGTCATGCGAATTCCTGAGATCAGATGGCCCAGGATGTGAGTGGGCGTTAAGGCGTCTGGGAGGGATCTCAAAACTGGATTATAGATGGCAGAGAGTTGGTGTCGTAAACCCCCGCCTCTGTTCAATGATGGTCGCTCACAGTGGACATAGATGGCTTCTTTCACTCCTCTTTCAAACCATCTGTCCTCTCTGTCCAAAATGTGAACATTGGCATCCTCGAAAGAGTGACCTTTGACCTTAAGATGCAGATGGACAGCTGAGTCTTGTCCTGTGGAGGTGGCTCTTCTGTGTTGTGCCATGCGCTTGTGAAGTGGCTGTTTGGTCTCTCCAATGTAGAGGTCTGAGCATTCCTCGCTTCACTGTACAGCATACACCA
This sequence comes from Maylandia zebra, assembly GCF_041146795.1. Taxonomy (NCBI): domain Eukaryota; kingdom Metazoa; phylum Chordata; class Actinopteri; order Cichliformes; family Cichlidae; genus Maylandia; species Maylandia zebra. The sequence continues at coordinate 6,444,313 of NC_135168.1, read as the reverse complement.
CGTTGTTAAGTTTGTGTTTTGGCGTTTTGTCTTTCGGGTGAACCAGTTTGTGTCTGAGCGTGTTGTTGGGTCTGAAATGCACCGGGATGTCATGCTTGGAGAAAACTCTCCTGAGTTTCTCTGATACACCGGCTACATAGGGGATGACAATGTTGTTGCGTCTGTCCTTCTTATCCTCCTTCGCTGGTGTCTGGTCTTCTTTTCTTTGCCTCTTTGCTGACTTTAAAAACGCCCATTTAGGATAGCCGCACGTTTTGAGTGCTTCCTTTACACGTGTGTGTTCCTTCTTTTTTCCTTCAGGCTTAGAGGGAACATGTTCTGCCCGGTGGTGTAGGGTCCTAATTACTCCAAGTTTGTGTTCCAGAGGGTGATGGGAGTCAAAGAGGAGGTACTGGTCTGTGTGTGTGGGCTTCCGGTAAATTTCGATGTTGAGGTTGCCGTTCTCTTCAATGTGCACAGCGCAGTCCAGGAAAGGCAAACAGTTGTCCTTTGTGTCTTCCCTGGTGAACTTGATGTTCATCATCAACATATAAAGTCGTTCATAACAAACTGAAAGGCCGGGAGTTTAAAATGCAAACCGATGGAAGCAGCAGTAGAAGACTATAATGTCACAGAGCACACAGTGTCTATTATTGTGTAGACATTTATAAATAAGAGCTTAATAAAGATGCTTAATTTCTTAAGAAATAAACAGGTGGAGGGATCTTTATCAAAAGTGGATGTTGCATCTGTGGCTAAACCACTGTACCCAAAAACTTTAAAAATCTACTGTGTGTGAGGCTGTGTAAGTAAAGCTTGCCCTTCACACCCGCGTGTAACAAACCATTTGTTGGGGGTTGTGGATTTGACACCTCAGCTTTGTGAAAGTGGGGAAACATGTTTCTGGCTGTGCATAAGATTCCTCCTTACAACTTAGAATCTCAGTTCTAAATGAAATTCAGATGTTTTTTTAAGTATGGCTAATGTATTATTTGACTTCTAAGGCATACACACACACACACACACACACACACACACACACACACACACACACACACACACACACACACACACACACACACACACACGTGCGCGCACACGAACAACACCAACAAAGAGAAGAAGAAGAAGGGGTCGTTTTACTACGCATCATAAAAACGCAATCATTCATCTTCCAACTGTATCTTTCTGTTCTGTCTTTAGAATCATTGGTTTGTGACCTTCCTTCTGTGAGGGCACACACACACACACACACACACACACACACACACACACACACACACACACACACACACACACACAATTTTAAGTAGGCAATACGGTTACCATCATCCTGTCTGGTTTATTGAGTGGGTTGAGAACTGATACATAGACGACTGAATTAGTATTATTTTGGGGAACATGAGAGCAGGGTGATCAGAATCTTGCAGCCAGAGTTTAAATGAGTGAAACTGGCAGATTTTTGTTTTGTTTTGTTTTTGTTTTTGAAGTACGGGTGTTTTCTCACCTATAAGAGAAAGAACATTTTGTGACAAGTCCTAAGACCGGGCTTTTGTATTTTTTCTTTTGTTTTTCAGTTTATTTGTCATTTTTCATTTTATTTTTATTTTTTGAACAGTGCACTGATTTTTGTTTGTGAATTTCTTTTCTTTAAGCAGATCTGCACGTCGGGAAGAAAACCGTTGCGGGTGGGTTTCTCCACATTAAAATGGGCTCTGGAGAAAGCCACTTATTGGGACAAGTCCCTGTCCAAAAAGGATTCAGCGATGTAATCTGATCTAAAGTTCTTCTTTTCTTTTTGAAATGACGTCATTTTGCTGAGAGTGGAAACTAAATGCGACGACAGGTTCCACTATCAGCAAAGAAAGTAAGAATGGATGAATGAATGAATGAATGAATGGAAATAAAACAAACTGACTGACTGGTAAAAGCTGACAAGACTGACTGACTTAACACCATTGCGTGAAGTCAACCCCCACCTGACAAAGGTGTGGATGTATCTCTGTGTGTGTCTCTGTTACAGGAGCAGAAAAATGATAGCAACATCTGAGGTTGCGTGATGGTTTAACCTTTTAAATGCCATTTTTATGTTTGTGAATCTATCAGAGGTGTGTTATTCATGGGCTTGTGGTACTCACAGAAGTTACTGTGAGAAAGTGTGTACACACCTGCGCAGCGCTAACATTTGCATTTTTTCTACAGCATTGCAGTTTTTTATGTGATTTGATGATGTGGTTTTTAGCAGAACAATTGGTGGATGTTTGTTTCTTTATTACAGGTTTTGTTTTCTTTAAGAGTGCATGTAGCATTCAGCAGAAGTGGACAAGTGACATGAGAAAAACAAATAAGGGATGCAGCTTTTATGGAATATTTGAAGATGGGCTATTGAGCTCATAGTGATGAAATGGGTGGAGTGACATTGTTTAAGGGAAGTCACAGATTAAATTGTGGAATAAATTGGGATGATTCATGATTTGGGACAAATTATGGTAATAATAGTGATTTAATGATTGGAGAAAACCTGCACATGATACTTGTCTGTTATGCTGAGTACTTTATCACTTTCATGATCTATAGTTGGTTGCAAATGTGAAGTTTGATTTAGATTGTTTTAGGGAGACTGTGCAACATTCTTATGCATGTCTCATTGGGGAGTTGACACATGGCGAAAGCCGTGTGGCGAGAGGAGTGTTATTTTTTCAATTTGTAGATGTCGTGAGGTGCCAGAGGCAAAGTGGGTGTGGCTGAAGGTCTACAAACGAAAGTGGAACGAGCCCAGGTGGACGGGGGGTCCATTCGAGGTGGAGACCAGGACCTCACACGCGGTCCGACTGAAAGGGAAAGGGGAAACCTGGTACCACTGGAGCTAGTGTGCTGTAGCGGAAGAGCCTAAGAGGTCGGAAAGGCTCTCTGCAAAGGAAAAAAGGGGGAACTCGGCTGAGACCCCCCTACATGGATCCCAGCCCAGGGACAGAATAAATCCCTGATCCATGCAACGACTGAAGGGTAGTCTACCCCGGAAGTTGAAGAAAGAAGAGTAAGAGAGAATCACCCGACTCAGAAGATAAAGGTTTAAAAATAATAATAACAATAACGACGAAAACAAAAGTAAATAAAAACAAAAACAAAAAGACAAAACAAAACAAAAGAACAAGTGAGATTACATTGGACAAAAGCGATGAGAGAAATAACTAAAATGGGGTTATGGGGAAAGTGGAGAGCAATGGTAGTGTTAGGAGTGATAACTGTTGTGATTGTAACTTTGATTTTTCTTGCAAGTGAATTGCCCAGAGACAGACCTGAATCCATTCCAGCAACTCCACCATCACAGGCCACGGTGGAGCGAACCAAACGTAGTGAAACAGGTAAATCAGATGAGTGTTTGGATTATTATGGCGGTGTAGAGTTGGACTACGTTAAAGGGTCCACAATCTCGTATGCATTTGATCTTTGTGCTGTCATTAAATGCAAGGGCTTACTGAACAGTTGAGTCCAACGTCTTTAATGGCAGTACTAAATCGGATGGCGTTAGATATGTTGTTGGGATAAAAAGGGGGCGTTTGGGGATATGTATTGTACTTTCATTCCAAATAACACAGTTCCCGACGGCTCTGTGACCCGAGTTCTGGAAGGCCTAAAGACGTCCACCGTAATGTATGAGCATTCGGGATTAGATGACCTGTTGGAAGCGTGGACGACCTCTGTCTTTGGGCAATGGAAAGATTTTATTACGTATGTCAATTATGGTTTCTTTGTCTGTTTTCATTGCAGTATTAGTGACATGTGGGTGTTGTTGTGTGCCTTGTATCAGAGCCTTGTTCGTAAGACTCATCAATCGTGCTGTGGGAGAGTCTGATACAAAGGCCGACACCATGATGCCACTTTTGGGAAATGGGGAGTCACAGTATGAAAACATTATGGTGAAAGATTTAGTTTAGTTTTATCTGCCATGGAGCAGATAAAAAAGGGGGACTTGTAGGAATGTTTAGCTTATTTTAGAGTTTAGAAATATGTTATCATAGAATGTAGAATTATTGTAGGGACACTGTTTGTAAAGTAATAAAGGCCTCACTCTCTTGTGAAGTTAGGAGTAGATTTTAGAAGGCTTCTCCCCCACTGAGTGGAAATTCCCCAGAGGATGCAAGGTAGGGGTTTATGACCTCTAGGGAGTCATCTACCCCCACAGTGTTTTAACTGTTACACACACACATCCACACGCACACTCACTCATGTGCACTCACACATACACACAGGTATGCGCACACACTCACTCACGAGCACTCACATAGACACGTGGGAACGTGCACATGTAGGCATTCACGTGCTGGTGCACATACAAACAGAGAGAGTTTGCAGCACACCGTAGAGGGGGTTTTATGATGGGGTCACTTCTATAAAGCTGACTGTAACCAACAAAGGAGTGAAGATTTTTGTAGAGGGACACCGGCCTCATCTTCCCTTCTAGAAGTGCATGCTTAAATGAAGATGAATGTAGATGAATAAAGATTTTGTGAAAATGACTACTGAGTCCGGTGCCATCTCTGGATGCTCGAGGAATAAGAAGAACCGGGGTAAAACTGAATTCTCAACAAGACACATTGAAAACCATGTTAAGAAGATCTTGTTGTTTCCTGTGGATCCGACACAGAGAGTGGACTTCAGACAGAAAGCGTGGAAGAGATTTTAGAGGCCGTGTGTGGCAACAGGAAGTTTCTGTATGTTTGCTGATCTTACATGTGGAAAACAACACGTGATGTTTGTGAAGTTCTACAATGATCATTGTTCTCACAGCATTTTGAGTGGGAACAGTTCAAACTGGGAGTAGTGGGAGTTATTTACTGATTGAAACAAGCTGAATGTTTCTGTGACGATGAAGATCAGCAGCTCAGCTGATCAATGAACTGACATCTATCAGTCGTTTCATGAGATGAAGTCATCAGCAGACATTTGTTCTGACTGTGTGATGAATGTCAGAACGTCAGGGCTCTGCTTTAGTCACTGCTTGATGATCATTGGCTCATTGTTGAATCCAGGGCCCAGTCTGACCTCTGACCTTTGCTGCAGGTCTTCTGTGTTATCTCCACTTTCATGTCTGATATTCTGCTGTATCATCCAAAATAAACATCTGGATCATTTCCAACACTTCAGCAGATCTTTAGTTTGGGCAGTGCAGCACAGAATAACACATATTGTACTATACTGCCCACTTCCTGATCTTATTGGATCTGTGTGTGAGGTTGGTGAAGGAAACACATGTTTACTGAGTGAGTCGCTGCCATTAGGAACTAGTTTTTATATCACAGCCTGGAAATCACACAGGACCATTTCTGCAAGTGAAAAGTCGTCATTGGAGGAAAATGATTGTGTAGTTTTTTTTTTTGCCTGTCCCGTTTGGCTCTTTTTATTATTATTATTTTAATTATTGTCTAAAGACGAAGAAAGATGCCCAACGGATTTACTTCACCAAATGGTCCATTTGATTCACCTTTTATTGTTTATTTTATTTTCACTTGTTAAATACGGGACAGACTTGACTGGGGAAAGAAAGAGGGAAAGAAAAACAGCGGGGAAGAGGGATGGTGATAAAGGGCAAAAAACAAAAAACCAACATAACAAACAGACAAAAAATACATCCATCGATCAAAATGCATCCATCGATCACCTGGATCACCTGTTGAGAAAGAACAAAGAAAACAAGCAAAAAAAAAGAGAGCAACATAATAAACAACATCACGATGATATATGGGAATATGACAGTAAATACTAAATATTAAACATTATTGTGCAGCACATAAGATCAACAGAACACAGTGTGCTTTGAGGTAGGAGCCAAAAAGGGTGTAGTTTGTGGGTGTGATCACCCGTGTGTACACCTGTGAGCATGGACGCGCTTGTTTTTAAAAGGTTCCTTCATGTAATGATCTGCTAGAGGGTGTGGGGGGGCCACAGCCCCGTCCTCCAGGGCATGAAGCAGGTATGGAGGAGATCAAAACTCCAGACATCCAGAGGCCCCCAGAACACAAGAGACCAAGGAAGACCCACAGAGGGGCAGCCGCGCCACTGTCCCGGAAAGAGCTGAGGAGAGTCCCAGATGAGGGCTCACTCAGCAGCCGCGGAGCAGAAGCCAGGGGGAGTTGTAGTGACGCGCCCGTGAGCTCCGCCGGCAGCCAGCTGTGCCTGAGTGACCGAGCCCCAGGCTGAGAGGCCGGGGGCACCCCACCTCCGAAGTGGCCCGAGCGAGCCCCAATAAGCGGCCGCCAAGGAGTGAGCCGGTGTGTACCTGGACGCCCATCCCCGGACACAAAGGACCACCAACGCACCGACACCTGAGGGAGTCCGCCACTGGCAGGGGAAGTGGTGGTGGGGCGTCTGATACCCAACCTGACATATAGACACAGACATACAGGCACACACAGACACAAACATCCATTCCCACCCTCATGCTCTCATATGCACTTACTCCACACTCAACCGACGTGGAGACAGACATAAAGAGACGCTGTACACACGATCACACTCCCCAAGCGTACTCTACAAACCGGGTCTAGGTACCCTTGCCCCTGGAGGGGGGAACTGCACCCAGACCCAGGTGGTGTTACCCTTTTCCCTGCGGTGGGGAGAGGCATATATATATATATATATATATACAGTGTTGGGGAGTAATGGAATACATGCACCGCCGTTACGTATTTAAAATACAAAATATGAGTAACTGTATTCCGTTACAGTTACCGTTTAAAAAGGTGGCATTTAGAATACAGTTACTTTGTTGAAGTAAATGGATTACACGCCGGTACTTCCCTGTTTCATATTGTGGCGGTCAGGACAATTTGGGTTTTGTTTGACAGCTGTGATGTTCTTATGTTCTAGGTGGCAGCATTACGGTTGCCATGGTTAGAGGGTGACGCTCTCTCTCTCTCTCTGCGTGTTTCCTGGGTGAGAGAGCGCCTTTTTGTTGTTGTTGTTGTTGTTGTTGTGCTAAGCTAACAGGCAGAATATAAATAAATAAAATAAAATATCCTGGCTATAACAGTTTGGGTCAAATTGCAGATGTTCCAGATGTTCTGAGTCTGTCTGTGTTTCATGTTAACATGTAGATGTTGGACCAAAGTGAAGCTTTTTGATGTGACTGCAGGAATGTGAAGTGTAACTCTGAGCTGTAGGAAATGAAACTAAACGGACTTTTTCTCCTTTATTTATAGGAAAGTGTAGGAGAGCAACAGATGAACAAGCGTTACTGTAACAGGAAACATCAGAGGACCTTTATGTTCATCATCATCACTGTTTCCTTGTTCTGTCACAAACACACACTTCCTGCTCTCTCTCTGATGGATCTGATTGGCTGTTTCATTCACAGGAGGTCAGGGCGTCACACAAACAGCTTTAACTGCACAACGACACACTTTAAATCATCTGCAGACAAACCTGTGTGTTTGATTTATGAAGAAATAATAAAGACGTGTGTGCAGCTGTCCATGAAGCAGCTTCTCACACAAACTCTGACACTTCAGCCACTTTAATTCCTGCAAAGCTGCGTAATAAAGAGCTGTGACTGCTATGAGCTGCTGATGATGACTGCATGAAGCTCTCAGCTGAAGCTTCTTTCATTTATTTTAATGTTAATGTCGCCTTTTTAAGTCTGTGTGAGGATTTTAATGACACACATTAAAGGAGCTTCTTTGATTAGAACCAAATTCATGTTGATTTTCAGCCTGAAATGATAAAAACTTTAATAATTCTGTTTATAATCATCAACCTGGAGACTAATGAAAAGTATAATAGTGAAAAAAAGCCTTTATTATTTGAGTAATGCCTGAATCTGCTCAGAGACAACACAGAGGTGTTGATGACAGTTTGACATTAACTGAATTAAAAACAAAGTGCTCTTATTGTGAAAATCTGCCTCCTACTTCTTTAAATCATTTTTATGTATTTTTTAACCTCACAGTGAAACATTGAGGCATTAATCTGACACAGTTTGATCAGCAGCTGTGTTTTCACTGACGTTTCACTTTGATTTGTTCAGACTGAGCAGAGAGGATCGGTTCTCTGTGTGCGCACTGCTGAGAAACACAAGCTCATTTCTGCTGTTTCATGAAAAGTGTTATGGAGGAACAAGAAGTTCAGCCTCTAAACTCTCAGCGTGAGGACTGAGTGAAGAGTTTCAGAGCAGAGAGTTTTGGCTCACAGCTTTTAGCGTCTACACAAAGAGACGATTACGCACTTGATCTGAGAACATCTCCACCTCCTACAAACAAACTCTCCTACGAGCAGCTGTCACAACCACAACAGGCAGAAGACTGGATTTCTTCAGGTCAGATTTCATGCAGTTTGCATAAATTGTGTGTCACAGACTTTGTAGTTCACATTTGTGTGACTCGTTTAAATCTTCTCCTCCTGAAAGTGAAACTCTTACAAACACATCAGGCCACAACCTGCTGCAGGTTAATGATTGATCTGAAGGCAGCTGACCTTTGAGCAGGAACTTGTGAGTCTTTTATTGTGTTTAGCACTGCCAAGTGCTGGCCTCTGCTTCCACCATCACATTTACACTGGTAGGTTCAGCACTGCTGCCTGCTTCAGACTGAATCCAGCAGCACAAAGACACAAGTTAATAAAATCAGCATCTATTCCTTTATCACTGCTTTGTTACAGAGGAGAACAACGCTCCAGTAACGCGTAATCCCATTATTTTTTTGAAGTAACGAGTAAAGTAAGGGATTACTATTGCAAAAACAGTAATTAGATTACCGTTACTTTCCCGTAGGAACGCTGCGTTACTGCGTTACTAAAACCGTGATTTTTTTGCGAGAATGTCTTCTGTTTGGAGTCAAGTTAGTGTTTTGTGTCTTTGTTTGAGGCCTGATGTCGAGCAGAGGTGTGTGTAACTGCACTGGTCTGTTATATGTGTGAAGTGTGTGCTTCTCTTCAGCATCATCTTTGTCACTGCTGATTCCTTTGTGTCATCATGTGTTGAGAAGAGAGAACAGTTATAACGGAGGAGCAAAAGGAAGCCCTGAAATCTGCATCAACAAGGAAGTGTTGGCTCACCAGTGATCCCAGCAGAGCCACTGGTTTGGCTCCAGTTGTTCTAGATTCAATGATGTTGTTGCTACAGATACATGTCAGCATCTTTATTGAATTTAATATGAAGCAGAAATGGTGTCATTAGGAGAAGAAGAGGAGAACAAGTCCGGCGAGGAGGCAGCAGCTCTTAAAGATGAAACAGCAGCTCAGCCCTGAGCTCAGAGAGCTGCACATGAAAAAGCTCCTCAAGCAGATCCTGTCAGAGGTTTGTCATCAACAGGAGGAACTGTTCACATCATAGGATGAAGATGCTGTCAGCTGGATGAAGAAGGTTATTTAATGCAAACGTTCACACTGAAGTCAAATTGTTGTCGTGTTGAACAGATTCATGTACTGATCGTCTCCAGAATGTTAGAAGAGCTTCAATGAATCATTAGAAACAACTTACAGCTGCACAGCTGTGTCAAACACATCTGTGTGTCATTGTGGGATTGTTGTGTTTCTACATGTGACACACGTCTAAAACATGCACACAATCTGAACACAAACAGGGACTCATGTGTTCCCACAGCCAGATGCTGAGAGCCATTTCCTTGTAGTCCTGTGTCTACATACATGAACCATTAGATGTTATTGGAATGATTGTCAGCTCTGATAGTTTCATGTGTGTTTAGCTGGACGCTGTTTGATCCTCGACATGTTTAAAGGTGTCCAGTCCTGAGACACTGGGGCTGGAAACAGCTGTGATGTCATTGGACTGTCACACAGACAGAAGTGCATGAAGCGAGCAGCCGAGGAGCCGCTGATGTTTTGGATTCAACAGCATTTGAAAGGTCGACACAGACACATTTGCACACAGAAAGCTGAATCTGTCATATGCCACAGTGAACTCACTGTTCAGTGTTTTTCAGGAAGCTTCTTAACTGCCTCTGCTGCCAAACAAGCAGCTGATGTCCTTGAGAAGAAGCTGAAGAAGTCTTCAACAACAAATACAGGATACCAAAATACCAAAAAGTTCTACTTTGGTTTCATCTGACCACATGACATTCTCCCAATCCTCTGCTGTATCATCCATGTGCTCTCTGGCAAACTTCAGACGGGCCTGGACATGCACTGGCTTCAGCAGCGGAACACGTCTGGCACTGCGGGATTTGATTCCCTGCCGTTGTAGTGTGTTACTGATGGTGACCTTTGTTACTTTGGTCCCAGCTCTCTGCAGGTCATTCACCAGGTCCCCCCGTGTGGTTCTGGGATCTTTGCTCACCGTTCTCATGATCATTTTGACCCCACGGGATGAGATCTTGCGTGGAGCCCCAGATCGAGGGAGATTATCAGTGGTCTTGTATGTCTTCCATTTTCTGATGATTGCTCCCACAGTTGATTTCTTCACACCAAGCTGCTTGCCTATTGTAGATTCACTCTTCCCAGTCTGGTGCAGGTCTACAATACTTTTCCTGGTGTCCTTCGAAAGCTCTTTGGTCTTGGCCATGGCGGAGTTTGGAGTCTGACTGTTTGAGGCTGTGGACAGGTGTCTTTTATACAGATGATGAGTTCAAACAGGTGCCATTCATACAGGTAACGAGTGGGGGACAGAAAAGCTTCTTACAGAAGACGTTACAGGTCTGTGAGAGCCAGAGATTTTCCATGTTTGAGGTGACCAAATACTTATTTTCCACCCTAATTTACGAATAAATTCTTTACAAATCCTACCATGTGGATTCATGGATTTTTTTTCCCACATTCTGTCTCTCACAGTTGAAGTGTACCTCTGGTGCAAATTACTGACCTCTGTCATCATTTTAAGTGGGGGAACTTGCACAATCGGTGGCTGACTAAATACTTTTTTGCCCCACTGTATATATATATATATATATATATATATATATATATATATATATATATCACCATCACCATCAAGTGCGGGATCTACCAAGGAGATGCTCTGTCCCCACTGCTGTTCTGCATAGGCCTGAACCCCCTCAGTGAGATCATTAACAAGACTGGCTACGGATACCGACTACGGAACGGAGCAGTTGTCAGCCACCTCCTGTACATGGATGACATCAAGCTGTATGCTAAGAGTGAACGAGACATCGATTCACTGATCCACACTACCAGGCTATACAGCAATGACATTGGAATGTCGTTCGGACTGGAGAAGTGTAGTCGGATGGTAACAAAGAGAGGGAAGGTAGTCAGAACTGAGGGGATTGAACTACCAGAAGGCAACATTGCAGACATAGAGGACAGTTACAAGTACTTGGGGATCCCGCAGGCGAATGGGAACCATGAAGAGGCCGCTAGAAAAGCTGCAACCACCAAGTACCTGCAGAGGGTCAGGCAAGTCCTGAGGAGTCAGCTGAATGGTAAGAACAAGATCCGGGCCATCAACACGTACGCCCTGCCCGTGATCAGGTACCCTGCTGGGGTAATAGGCTGGCCAAAGGAGGAGATAGAAGCCACTGACATAAAGACAAGAAAGCTCCTTACCATGCATGGAGGGTTTCACCCCAAGTCCAGCACCCTGAGGCTGTACGCTAAGCGGAAGGAAGGGGGCCGGGGACTGGTGAGTGTCAGCACCACAGTCCAGGATGAGACAACGAACATCCAAGAATACATTGGGAAGATGGCCCCAACTGACCGAGTGCTCAGTGAATACCTCAGGCAGCAGAAACCCAAGAAAGAGGAGGGAGACGAGGAACCATCATGGAAGGACAGAGCCCTGCACGGTATGTACCACCGGCAGATAGAGGAGGTGGCTGATATCCAGAAATCCTACCAGTGGCTGGACAAAGCTGGACTGAAAGACAGCACAGAGGCACTAATCATGGCAGCACAAGAACAAGCTCTGAGCACAAGATCCATAGAGGCTGGGGTCTATCACACCAGGCAAGACCCCAGGTGCAGGCTGTGTAAAGATGCCCCAGAGACAATCCAGCACATAACAGCAGGGTGCAAGATGCTAGCAGGCAAGGCATACATGGAACGCCATAACCAAGTGGCCGGCATAGTGTACAGGAACATCTGTGCCGAGTATAACCTGGAAGTCCCGAGGTCAAAATGGGAGATGCCCCCAAGGGTGGTGGAGAATGACCGAGCTAAGATCCTGTGGGACTTCCAGATACAGACGGACAAAATGGTGGTGGCTAACCAACCGGACATAGTGGTGGTAGACAAACAGAAGAAGACGGCCGTAGTGATCGATGTAGCGGTTCCGAATGACAGCAATATCAGGAAGAAGGAACACGAGAAGCTGGAGAAATACCAAGGGCTCAGAGAAGAGCTCGAGAGGATGTGGAGGGTGAAGGTAACGGTGGTCCCTGTGGTAATCGGAGCACTAGGTGCGGTGACTCCCAAGATAGGCGAGTGGCTCCAGCAGATCCCGGGAACAACATCGGAGATCTCTGTCCAGAAGAGCGCAGTCCTGGGAACAGCTAAGATACTGCGCAGGACCCTCAAGCTCCCAGGCCTCTGGTAGAGGACCCGAGCTTGAAGGATAAACCGCCCGCAGGGGCGTGCTGGGTGTTTTTTTTATATATATATATATTTTTTTTTTTTACATACATAGTTTTTTGTTGCCTTATGGTTCCAAGCGCTGTCACCAATCTTTGCATTTTGTTATTATCTCATGACACTTGTTTAATCAGCTACCAACTCTCCTGTGGACTTTTTAATGTCTACAGTCTCAGACCAACACAGCCCTGCCCTTCCCATATTAGATTCTTGATGAAAGTGTGTTGTTGTTATTCAGCCTGGTTCAATGTGCCCCTTTTTAACTTTGAGCACCCGCCCCTTTAAACCTCTCTGCACAGCCCTGCACTGAACTCACTATCTTCTCCCTCTAACAGCCTCCACATGTTCTCACTGTAATTTCCCCTCATGAATGAATTTATGCTGCACTAATGTGAATGTTTGCAGGGAAATCAAACGCATTTCACACGCAGTACTCGAGCTGACTTACCTTTGTTTGAATGACGACTTGTACGCGCTGACTCCACAGATAAGGTACGAAAATATATCAGGCTACGTCTTCAGGGTTTCTACTCCACGGCCGTATTTCATACGGGTCCACATTTCCACTGCACGCTATTTTCTGCAAGTACCGCCGCTTCGGCTCTGGACGCAATCGGTCTCTATACAGTCCGTTCTCTTTTGAGCTGCTTTTAAGCATCTTGTAATCGTCGTTCCAACACAGTGTGTTTGTTTTGATTCGTAGACCTCGAAAATGGTGCCGCGCTCCCACAATGCATTGCGGCGTGACGTCAACTCCAAAGCCCTATAGAACATGTTCTTTTTCATTGTCAAAATTATCAGGAATAAAGAAGAAAACTGATTCAAAACCCGTGGAACCTGCCAAAAAACAAGTTTTACTGCAAAGGATTTCTAGATGTGAAGGTTTTGTGGCTTTTTTCAGTTTCTAAAACAAACTCATTTGTACAGAAGGATATGAGGATGTATATGTCCGGTGGTGGGTTTTTTTCTTCTTGATTTAATGTATTCATTTATCTCTTCACTTAATCTTTCTTTATGTTTTTTTTTTTTTGATTTGGCATGAGCGATTTCCGGTCCTCACTCCAAGCCAGTTGGTGGCGGTAATGCACCACATGTTCTATCACAGCTGCGTCCGAGAGGACAGGAAACGTCTGTATGCGTCTGCAAACCAGGTAACTACACTCAGCTGAGCCTCTCTGCTAGTCGTTATTAGTTGGAGGGTTTTGCGTCACTTTCTCTCGGCTTGATAAAGGGCTGTATAGAAATCTCTGGTACGTAACACGTAACGTCATTTTTAGGGAGCGTCGCAGAGAAGTGAGGCTGTTTCTTTGTTTTTGTCGAGTTTTGATTGAAGACATGTTTCCAGTCCGTTTTTTACTCGTTTGTTTTTTCATTAATAACTTCACATTATCACAGAGAACAAGAAGGCGCTTTGTTTGTCACATTCACCTTATGTCTGTGAAGGTTCTCAGTCATCCAGGTCATCGTAGTCAAAGGAGCTTGCAAAGAAAAGCGTCTGGACTTCTTTAAGTTACTTGAAGACGTTTCACCTCTCATCCGAGAAGCTTCTTCAGTTCTAAGGTCAAATGGTGGAGAGTCCCAGATATAAGCCTAGTGGGAGTGACCCCCCACAGAGGGACAAAAGGACCCCCTGATGATCCTCTAATCGCCTGAGCCAAGGTGTGAAACTGGGTGTGGGTCCCAATCAGCCAGTTTCGGGTGAGTTCATTGTGAAACCTGGCCCCACCTTATCATCCTGAGGTCAGATGGCCCAGGATGTGAGTGGGCGTTAAGGCGTCTGGGAAGGATCTCAAAACTGGATTATAGATGGCAGAGAGTTGGTGTCATAAACCACCGCCTCTGTTCAAAGATGGTCGCTCACAGTGGACATAGATGCTTCTTTCACTCCTCTTTCAAACCATCTGTCCTCTCTGTCCAAAATGTGAACATTGGCATCCTCGAAAGAGTGTCCTTTATCCTTAAGATGCAGATGGACTGCTGAGTCTTGTCCTGTGGAGGTGGCTCTTCTATGTTGTGCCATGCGCTTGTGAAGTGGCAGCCACTTGGCAGCCACAGTGATAAATGGCTGAGATGGCTGCAGCTGTACGTGTGAGGTACCTACATATTTCAAGATGAATTTGCAGAGATGTCATGTTTGGTGCTTACAGACATCACACTGCATTTTGTGATTTCGTAGCTATTGTTGTGATATTTCGGAGCTTCCCATGATCACCGTGACAGTCATTCATTTTAACATAACCTTTCTATTCCTTTCAGGGATCCTCATTTTTTTGGTGAGGAAGATCAGCAGCTGTGTCGACAGGCAACAGGTAACGGCATGCTTTTCTGTTAGTACTGTAGACCTTGGTCTGTGCTCTTTTTTAGTTTAACACAGTATTTTCATTTGCCGAAGTGTAAAAAGCTTGTTCCAGGAGAAACAAACTTTAGTGAGTTCTGCAAAATGATTCCCACCATTGCACACTCTGTCAGCCTCCAGTGTGCCCTTTTTTTGTCCTTTAACTGAAGAAAGTCGGTAGTCAGAACATATGAGATAAGTGAGATCCTCATTTTGCCTGCTTATTTCAAGATACAACATTTTCACAAACTGCTGTAGGATAACCTTGCTATTTGTCTTTTCCAACACTTCTACATTCATCCATATTTCCTTGTCTGCTTCTTTCCAGGTGAAAAGTACCTGAAATGGGTGAAAGATTTTGTTTCCAAAAACAAAAGCATGTGCGTTCACCTGAAGAAGCCAAGTGGTGCTGACCTGTGGATAGAAGAGCTTGAGAACACCAAATACAACGGGGATGATGATGAAGTTAACGTCTGGGGAAAATTCTACCTTCCCGAGATTGTAAAAATGCAGGTTATTGGTGTGGTAAAGGGCACCTCATGTCCATGTGACGAGCTTGTGCTGATGACGTGTGAGGACAAAAAGCTGTACGGCTATGACGGAGAGGAGCTGCATCTGGTGGCTTCCAGTTTCCTGGAACTATGTGACAAAACGATAGAGTATCCAGCATCCAAGCGCTACTACAATGGAGAGGCCTTCAAAGATATGGTGAGAAGTTAGACTGCTAAGAATAAGACTGGGGATGCCTAGTGTTAGAGATCAATCACCTGAGCTTTTCTTTGTATTGTTGTGTGTTCTGTTTAGACTGAGGAGGACTGGAAAAAAGTTAAGATGAGTGATGTGGGGAGGAAACTGCAGGAAGAACATAAAAAGCTGGTAAATGAAACCCAGTCAGCGTTCGTAAGCCTAATATCATAGGTGGGTATTGGAGCTGAGTATCATCACTGATTTCTAGAACCTGTTCAATTCCAATTCACAAGGTCCCAATTAGATTCCATTTAATTCTTACTCAGAGAGTCAGAAACATTATAATTCTGATCATTTATCAGTACTGACACTTGTGAAACTTCATCAGAGGTGTGAGCATCACAGCAGATGCTTTTGTGTCAAAGTAACTGAGGATAAAACACAAAACCATGAAGCAGATTTTCCTGGCCTAGCTTTTTACAGTAGATAACCTTAAAAATATTATTCTGCAGTAGAACAAAAGCAGACGAGAACCACGACTCAACAAATGTACATTGGCTGATGCTGCTGAAGTGATTCAGAGGTTTTAATAAGAGGTTTTAATAGAGACACAGCAGAGCATTTTGCAGTTTCACTTAATTTGAAAAAAATAAATAAAATGTGGTATTGAACAGCAGAAATGAGGCTGTCTTGTCGGAAGTCATTAAAAAAAAATGGCTGTAAACAACGGTAGACTGCTTCATAACAAGCAAGCGAATAATGCCAAAAACAGAGATTTGAGATGGGAAACGGTGTTCTTAAAGTACACTGAGAGAGGCAGAGAGCTGTGCTGTGTTGTTTTTCTGTGTGTGTTTTAATGGTGGTGGAAGCAAACCAGCAAAAGTAAGAGGGAATTCATGACAATGTTTATGTCAAGCGAAATGTGTCTTCTTTTGCTGCTGGTTTGGTTAGAGAGAGACAAAACGTGCAGCTTCAGGATCTGAGCAGCTTTCAGCACCAACGGCATCACAGCTCAGACTTGGATTCAGGATTAAGCCCTTTATGTTTGACTGTAGTGATTGTAGCTCTGTCCTTGTTATTAATCGCTTTAGTCAAACACAGCTATTGTTTGCTGGGATGTGTATATCCTTGACAGTTTGTATCTCAGAGTTATCAAAGACACTGTGGATAATCATCAAGAGATTGTTGTCCTCTTAATAATGACCTATTTGATTGTTTGTTTTTTCTTCTTCTTACAGATTCTGGTATTTGGCCAAAAGAGAGCTTCACAATTCTTGGCTTCACCTGTGGTAGAAAAATGACTGAAGTTATGCAACACTCTCTAAAATTAAAGCTATGCAACGCTTTAACATGAATGGCGAAGGAGTGCATCTCTTTCACTGTCTCTTCCTGTCCTCTTCTCAGTCTTTGTTGTGGCACCTCTGCTATGTGTTATAGAAAGCACTTGGAATCATGTTCAATACAAAAACACCAAACTCGTGGGATTGCCCTAGCAAGCAGTTGGTAAAAACTAATTAAAACTGATATATATCAGCTTCACTTTCTAGCTGCAAAAGCACGTTTCTGCAAAAGCATGCAGTTTCCTGTCAGCACTTTTTGGCACAGAGTGTACTCAGAGTTAGGCCTTTCTTATATAAAGCAATATAATCAGCATATAAACATTTAAGATGATAAATTTAAAGCTCAACAGTAACTGCTATAAATATTATAACTACACATGTAGTGCTTTTGCTTAAGTAAATTATAGTTGGGATCATAATAAGAAAACATGTGTTTTTATTTTCTGTGTACCCTGGGTACAGACCAGTATAAACATGGGATTCTTCCCAATAAATGCTGTCTGATAATGCTTCATATTGCATTAAACACTAGATATGTAAGCAAACAAACAAAAACCCATAGAAGCCAGTTTTAATTATTAAATGTGACAATTACATGGAGATGGAAAGTAAACATGCTTATACACGTCTCTGTGATTACAGAAAATCCACACAGATGCTGTCAGAGCAGAGAATCTTTGATTTATCAGAATGATGAATGCAAACGATTTCATGAAATCTCACTCTTGTTCTGGGTTGTAAAATTCACCTGTCCAGTTAAACCGAATCCTTTGCAACACAGTTCTAAGAACCCTACCAACCTCATCCTCAGCTCTCTGCCTGTTATCCTTTTCAGCTGAGTATTCATCCACATGTGTTTCAACTTCTCTCTCATTTTCAAGCAAATTGCTCAGGCTCTCAGCTTCAGCACAGTTACCATATGGCCACTCTCTGAGGTCTTCTGTGTTCAAGCCAAACAAATTCTTACATGATCTGCAAGGCTTCATTCTGGCACCATCACGGAGACAAAAAGCCTCACACCTGATATTTCCAGGTACTTCAATTGTTCCATCAAAGTAATCTTTCTGGACTGTGTTTGGATAATAGGTCATCACCGCACCAGATACATATTTATGCCATTTGCTAAGACAGGAGGCAGCAATCATCATTTTCCCAGCGTTAGGACCTTTGGTGGACATGGAGACTCCGCAGTACCTTTCTGATTTGTTGGTTTGGGATTTTTGAGAAATGCAGATGGTGGACGAGACGAAAGCTGTTTTTTTATTATTCTCTTCTAAGTCCAAGTCTGTGAGGAGATCTTGCAGACTCTGCTTTATTTGCTCTTCATTCTCTGAGTTATTTTGCAGGACGATCTGAAAACAGTTACAGATCTGGTCAAAGTGTTGCACCTGATTATATAGTTGTTTTTCATAGAAAGTTGATCAACATGTTTGTTTCGCTGCTTGACTTATTTAACTATGCAGGACCATTGGATGCTTTTGGTTTAGACATTTTAAGATAGGGGGTGAAACAAGTCACAAAAATCTATTTAATTTTAAATCAATAAGCAAAAATCCATCTTTGTTCTCACTAATTTATAATTAAATTTGCTAATTGACCTTTTTTTTTCTATTTTGCTATGCCGGGCTGTCAAAACACGCTGAATTTAGAGTCTTTGAGCTGACTTAACAGATCCAGCAGCTACACAGTGACAGCATCATATACGCCTTGAAGACTGTAAGCATCTCCAATAATGAGTCTGTTAGACATTATTTAGAACTAACAAATTCTGAAGCAAGTCTCCAGCTCTCCTGCAGTCTCTGTGTTTGGTGGAGAAGTATAGCTAGAAGCATATGTTGAAGTATAAGGTACAGTATGGATTTTCTTTGGATTTCTCAGTAAAAAAGCACTTTGCATTATACTTTCCTAAAAACTGGAAGTTTGTCAGATTGACTGAAAATGTGAGAAGAGTTATCTTACCATGTCGAGCACACAGGAGAAGGGACTTCGCCTGGGAAGCTGAGTCGAATACAACTTTAAAGGCCTGGGATATCTTCTCATTAAAGAACCCAACACAAAAGGATTAGGGAAGATTTCTTCTGGAGAAAAGGGGATGTTGTTGATTTTGCCCAGAAACAACATGCTGTGAAGGATCTGTTGAGTGAAAACATATTTGCTTATTGTTAGTAGTGATAAACAGGACTGTCTTAAAAGTGTCAAAGGTAACACACCTCATCCACCAAGTGTTGACTTCCCGGAGTCATGTAAGAGCCCCGAACCATCCTCTTGGTAATCTTGTAGGCATTAGTTTTCAACCTCCTTTGAGAAATTGTTGTCTTCTAAAATGATAATGATCGAGCAGTTAGGGATTTAAAAACACAGGAGATCTGATAACTTTGGCTACAGCAGAGTCTGCAGACATACCTATTTTGCTCTTGGTCGGCCTATTTTAAACATGAGAGAAAACATAGTTGGTGAAATGTTGATAACATACAATGACTATCATTGGTGGCTGAAAAGATGCCAGGTAACAAGTGAAAAGCTGCTACTTACCATCGCCACAGTCTAAGAATGAAACAGGAAACACTGAGCGAGTTGCCTCCATCTTAAAGCTGTTGATCATGTGATTTAAAGGAAAGCCACACCCAGCTCTTTCCTGGAATTTTACTCGACTGTAGAAAACTGCTCCATTTGCCCCGCCCACCCATGATCTTTAATATCTACCAAAAACAACCTTTTGGTTGTCAGTAACCAGCCGATCGTTTTCGCGATTAAAAAATGACTTTGTGCGGCGGCGTTCCCACCGCGAGCAGAACTCCGGCTCAAAAACCGCTGTTTTTGAACACTTTTATTTACTTAAGCATTTTAATGGGCTTACTTTGAAACAAAGTGCGATTGAATGATTATTGTTATGTGTTGCCTTGAATTCGGCTATGCTGTCTGTTAGACAGCTGTTTTCCTTTATTGTTGTTTTTGTATTGTTTGTAGCGAACGCTACTGGAATGTATAGATTAAGCTACGTAGCCAAGATAATTAATAATGTAACTGTTGTACATTGGTTGATGATGATTTGCATTGTTACATAGGCTTGCAGAAAAATATATTTGTTTACCGGTAAACTGAATCGAACTTGATGTGCTAATGGACGTTTTTCTGACCTACAGGTCAGGTTTTGTTCCCTCCCTTTGAATTAATCTTCTTCATATTGAAGTGGCGAGCCGGTAGGACCATT
Source organism: Maylandia zebra (assembly GCF_041146795.1). NCBI lineage: Eukaryota > Metazoa > Chordata > Actinopteri > Cichliformes > Cichlidae > Maylandia > Maylandia zebra. The sequence goes on along the minus strand of NC_135168.1, from coordinate 6,424,221 downwards.
CTTTGTTTCCCCTCTTTCCCCCACTTAGCCGTCTTTGGATTACGGACATATTTCCCCATTTGTATGAAGCTGGACTCTAAGGAGGAATACCTCAAAAGTGAACTTTAAAAAGAAGAGGACCAAAAAGGACTTTTGCACAGAAAGATCACAGCATTGATTTATTATTTAATTGTGGGCATTTATGTTGTGTGTTGTGTTAATTATTTTGTTCCATTTCCCCTGTCCTCCATTTATTCAATATATTTTTGGTACAAGATATTGCAGTCTTTGGTCTCATCATTCACACCATCTAGGCTCCATAAAGAACTATTTCTTCTGCGCGTCAGTCAGTAAACTCATCCATTGAAATAAACTAGTCCTTAAATAACTTTGAGTTACACAGTGGCAAATGTAATAGAGAAAGACACAGGGCCACCTGAAATCTGTCGTCCTATCTGATTCAAAACCAACATGTAGGAGAATCTGGAATCTTTGATTTTGAGTTAAAAATAAAATATGGGTAAAATGCAGAAATGTTTTTACTAACATGTACTAACAGAGACTTGGAGGAGAGAGACCTAATGTTTAATAATCCACATTTCACTGTTTTACTCTTTGGTTCAGATGTGGATACTGCATTGTTCTTTCTTTGTGATTGTTTATGTTTAAGTTGTTTGTTGCTGGTTTTTAGTTTGTTTTTTGTCTGTTTGGGAGCTGACACAGTCTCTATGGAGATGGGTTTTTGGGGGGTAGCAGGAGGAGAGAAGCTGCAGAGAGGCGTGTAAGACTGCAACTCTGCTTCCTGGTCCCAACTCTGGATAGTCATATTTTGGGGGGTTTAATAAACTACTACTGCATGATGTAAAGCTGAAGTATTACACAGCTTTATGAACCTCCTGTTATCCTGGTAGACGAGTACAGCAATAAATCTTTTACTTGAACATCTTCTGGCTCCAATAAGCTTTGAAATGTGACCATGAAGTTAGAGACACACTGACTGAAACCCACAGCTGTGACTGTGGATCACATCCACACACAGTGTAGCTGCTGTCTCTGTGTGAGGTCTGTGTATATATGTACATATTTATGCTTATATTCATATTCTCTTATTCCCCTTTATTTGATATCCTAATTCTGTGCTGTGTAAAAGTTTGTCGGTGTTCTGCTGCTACAAACTGGATTTCCTGGAGGATAAACATGAGGGATTCATAAAGTTCTATCTCTCTGTTAAAATCCCCCAAAATCAATGAAATGTGAATTTCAGGCAGACGTGTTTTTAAAACCAGCCAATAGGAGCGTCTGTGGATATCAGCTGAGGCTGAACTCAGGAACACCATCACATATAAATACACAGAATTAAATCACTAGATAAAAGACGTCATTAAATAAGGATCGAATCAACATGTCAGAGGTCAAAGGTCAGTCAGAAGAGGTGTGGTTAAACACTGGCAGTGCAGTGACCTAATGCAGTTTGGTTACCGCCACGGGAAAAGCCCCGCCCCCTCTGAGCCTCCGCTGTGTCCTCAGCACATCCAGGAGCAGCAGGTCAGAGGGGGCGGGGCCATGTCAGGACTTATTTTAAGTAAAATTTAAAGTGGAGCGACGGCAGGAGTCACACAGCAGTAACCAGCTCTGTCTGCCAGGGTCAAAGGTCAAACAAGTCCTGCAGCTGACCCACACACAGACTTACACTGATCCACAGAGAGTGATGAATCCACACATCACTCGGCTGGAGGAAGCTGGGTTTTGTTAGATTATAATATTATTTTATGCCATGTTATACCCCTAATTAAAGATTGTGAATTATTATGTAGTTTTAGTTTGCATTATTCTCCTGAATTAGAAGAAGCTGATAACTATTGCATTAGTTAAACTGATGTGCATTATATTAAACTGCTGACTTATTGTGAATGAAGGATATTGTTTTATGATGCATTATACTGCCGAGTTATAAGAAATACTGTTTGCAGAAAGTCATCGCCTTATTTGTCTGATTAGAAGAGAACATGCTGGAGTTTTCTGCCCCATCTCAGCAGGAGCAGATAAACAGGGAGCCAAGGTCGTAGCTTAGGCGCTGTGTGAGAGAAAGCATGTGAATGTTTAGGCTTTTATGATAAGGTGGAGGCACCAGAGGCTATAAGAGTTTGAGCAATGCTCCACCATTTTGAGATCAGAGGCTGTCTGCATCAGTGTCCATCTCCCACGTGTGTGATCATTAAAATCATCGTTTGACTCAACCCGACCGGACCAGTGTTGTTATTGTGGTTTTTCTCTTGTCTCCATCCCCAATATTTTGAACTCGTAACATTTTCCACACCGTCCAATCAGAAACTAGTGTTGACGCTGAGACCCGTCTCTGTAACAGGAAGTCCATGAACAGGCAGACCCTCTGCAGCAGGCTGACCTGTGACCTCTGAGACAGAGGGAGGAGTTTGTGTCAGCAGGGGGCGCTGCAGCATCGTCTGAGAGCTTTAAGAACAACAGCAATAAACAGGAAGTGAAAGTCACACTTCTGTTGTTGTGCGTTATCAGCAGACCTCCACCCTCTGCAGGAAGCTGAGATAAGAAGCAGCCAATCACAGAGCAGAGAGCATGTGACTTCCTGTTCCTGCTGTTACTGTGACAACAGCTCCTGGGACAGAGAGCAGCTTTCTAAAGAGGAAAGATGCTGCTGTCACCCCCGGGTGTCATGTGACCCGCCTGATGTACCGATTTAAGACTGTAAGAACAATAATAACAACATGTTTTAGTCAGGTGATCCATGCAGAGCAGATCCATGTGACCAAACACAGCTGGATCACATGTTTCCTCTCCTGGAAACAGAAAGCCTTCATGTATAAAGGCTCATGTACCCACTGAGCCCTGCTCTCAGATCTGTGAGGCTTTAACAAACAACAGTTTAAAGTCATGTTTAGCATCTTCTGTCAGTGTGGAAGGTCACACACTTTCCTGAGTGTTGAACCCTGAACTACTAGCTGTTCATGTCAGCCTGGACATAAATACAGACCTGCCTGCTGTCATAGACCCCAGCACTCACATGTTACTTATAAGTGACTCATATGTATGCATGTATATATTGTGTATGTTGTGCTATTTCTTACTTAGTGTGTTGTGTCTTTGTTCCTGTTTGTGCTGCAGCACTGTAACCTAAATAATTTCCCCTGGGGATCAAAAAAGTATTCTGATTGTGATTAAATGAAAGCAGTCAGAGCAGAGGACGGTGATGTAAGGAATGGGATTTTAATCAGCCAGTCTCCTTTAACTCTCAGCATCACAAAGTAATGTGGTAACATCTGGACTGATGTGTTTACTGTCAGCTAGTTTAAATGCTGTAGGCTGCAGCCGCTGCTCTAACACTATAACTGTAACAGGGCTCAGTGCTGCTTCTAACAGTCTGAGCTGCTTCAGGCTTTATTTGTGAGGAGCACAGCAGCTTACAAACACGTGGCTGGGCCTGGACCCAAAGGAGTGTTTGTTAAAGCCTGCAGTGAATCCAGCAGCAGAATGATGGAAATGCAACACAGCAATGATGAAGAGGAGCAGCATTAAAGCCAAAGTCCAGTTCATACAGTTAGGTCCATAAATCAAATAAGGGAAAATAAAATGTTGTTGGATGCACCTGTCTGCAGCCTTAATGCTCTCTGGTCGCTATGGTAACGCGTAAACATTTCTTTCAAAATAAGACACACGACTACAACACGGGAAAAGACCCAGGGAAACGAAGTTAACGATAAAAACCCTGAAAACCATTGTTGGATTTATATTTTATCATTGTCATTGTTATTGGGGAATATCTAACCATATATGCTCAGAGGTGTAGAACCAATTGTGTAATGATAGTAGTCTTTAAAGACTTTGTGTGACTCCAGAGTGTTCTGGCATTCACGCCCACGTCCTGGGATCATGGGAGAGGTGCTACCTTCTTATTGTTTTGTGGTAGGATGTCTGTTTTAGTCTAAGTGCCTTTTGTTTAGATGAACTGCTGGACTTCCAGACCAGCAGGTTTAGGGAAGTCGTTTATGGGGTCACACACACACACACACACACACACACACACACACACACACACACCTACATAACATACAGACTGGTACCTTTGTTCACGTGTATGTTAATGAACCTATGTATATTCATGTAACCTCAATAAAAGAACAGTGTTACGAGGGAACGGACGAGAGCGACTGTGGTCAAGCGAAGGAACGGCATTGGTCCAGGTCTCTCCCGTGCACGAGAAACATAAAGAACTACTCGTGTCTTGCTTTGCTGTGTAGCTGGATTGAACGATCCAGCGAACAGGTTTATGCTACAAACCTATCAACCATCAATTTCACACCGAGCCTCGACTCTCACGGCCCGGTACCAAACGACTCACGGACCGGTCCGTGACCCGGGGGTTGGGAACCGCTGAGTTAACGCATGAGTAGTTCAGGGCTGCACGTCATTTTCATTGTTAATATCTTTGTGAAAAGCACATTGATGTGAAAATCTTCATGAGAGTCAGAGGCCCTACAACACGATTAAAGATTCATTCAAAAGAAAATCACAAGTTATTATCATCTTCAGAACATTTCATTAAACATTAGAGACAGACTGCTGAGTACATCTCATCTCTATCCAAACAACCTACAGTCCACAAACACATCATGAACCAGTGCTCTGGGCTGTGGTCTGTCCCCAGTTACATGGATCAGCTGGTTCCCTGGAGGTGACTGCTGCTGTGGTTTGGAGCGGATGAATAAACCTGAACTGAATCAGGTGTCCAGTTACTTTTGGTCCCTTTAAACCAGGCTGTCACATGTTCAGCATGTGAAACTCCTCCTCCTCCGTGAAAACGGGTGTGGGTCTCAATCAGCCAAGGTCTTGGGTGAACCCATTGTGAGATCTAGCCCCACGCTATCATGTGATTTCCTGTGATCAAATGTCCCAGGATGTGAGTGGGCATTAAGACGTCCATGTCCCTCTTCAAGCAACTTAAAGAAGTCCAGACGCTTTTCTTTCCAAGCTCCTTCAACAACAACATTCATAGAACAGCTTCCAGCTTCTTTTGCTCGGCTACAGTTTGGATGGATTTGCATTTAAAGATGCAACAAGACTAAAATGGTTAGGGTCAGGAGGTCAAAGGTCAGAGCTCCTGTGGGTCTGAGGGCGGCCTCACGCTGGAGAAGGATGAAGGAGTCTGACCTGAGCCAGTGTTTGACATGAACACATCAGCACTGCTGTCAGTGAGCCTAACGACAGCCGTTAGCATCATTTCAGTGTTTCAGTCATAAAAACACTTCCTGTCTCTGTGGTGGTTACAGTGACATCATGCAGTTTGTGCTTTGACCTCCAGAGGGCGACAAATCAGCACAGACAGAGAGCTCCATTCAAACTTTGCTGCCATCAGGAATAATTCTTCAAATATAATCATCAGTGTTTGAGCAGTTATGATATCAGGGACAATCTAGACATGTGTGACAATACTGAACATGTCACATGACACACCTCAAACATCATGTGATCCACTCTCAGTCTGCACTTTCATTCATGACTTCAACAGGTTGAAATGAGCTTTGAAGAAACATTCAGTGAAATAAATCTTTCATGGATTCATGTGAGCAGCAGATGAACTTTGTACCAACAACATCTTCAATAACAGAGTCTGAATGAAGCTCAGGTGTTGATGCTGCTCACTGATTGGACGCTTGGTTTCAGCTCTGCTCTCAGTCTTTACTGCACAGGTGAAGGTAGAAAGTGTGACTGGATCTATAGACTGGAAACAGAGAAACATGCTGAACATTTGAAGCTTTGCAGCAGAAATGTTCATGTTACAAATACAGCAGAGCTGATCTGGGATCAGTGTGTTCACACCTGCAGCTACAACAAGGTTTCATGTCTCCACACGTCAGCATGTGAACTTTACTCTGACTCAGTCTGAGCAGTCAGACGGCATATTTTTAAAGTTAACACATCAGCACACACAGAGCTGAGCCCCTCCCACCTGTGCTGAGTTTCAGGTGGAGCCCCGCCTCCTTCCAGGAAGCAGCTCACCTGTGTGTCCGTGTTTAGTGTCCAGGTGTGGAGTGGAGCTTGTTGTTGGTGTGTGAAGAAACTGTAAGTTTGCTTTGTTTCCTCCTTTAACAGTTTGTCTTTAGGAACTTTACTGTTTGTTCAGCTCGTGTTTGATTTCTTCACACAACAAACTGTGTGTGTTTGTATTTCCGGTCTCTCCATTAAAGTCAGTGTGTAATGTTTCCTGGCTAACATCAGCTGTGTGCAGCTTAGTTCAGCACAAATCTGCCGCTCCATAGTTCACGGTAACGGACTCACAGCTGGACCAACGAGGCCGAGTGTGTCCGCCACTCTGAGCTACGTTCGTGTTTGTGTACTTGTAGTTTGTACTTTGAGTTCAGTCAGAGCCCACAGAGGACGCAGCGTACGTGATGACGTCACAGCCCTTTACCTCCTTTACTGTCACTGTGATTAATATTTACACACGAGACACCTGCAGAGCTCTGACGCTGAGCTAGCACACAGCATGCTAACGCTAAGCTAACGCTAAGCTAGCCAAGAACCCAGAGTGAGTTAAAGCTGAGTAAACACTGACCCCAGACCAGCACCGTGATAAAGTGAGCTGCTGCTGCTGAACTTGAACAGGTAACAAAGTGATGAGCAGTCAGGCTGCAGGTTTCTACCTGTTCATGTTTCTACAGTAGAATCACTTTGAAGTGTCTTTGTGCTGTTTCATCTTTGATTTGTGTTCATAAACACTCAGAGAAACATCACGTGACCTCATCAGGATCTGTGTTGGGGCCCGTTCTTCGTACCTCGCTAAGTAGGTTAGCCGGATTAGATTGTTGACGATTTCGCGTGATCCTGGATCGTTCGGTTCCCCGAAGCTCATCCGGGACTTGCTGTCATAGCAACAGAGCCGTAAGCGTAAACCTGCTCGGGAGCAGGTTTACTTTATGTAAACAGGATTAGATCGCGGCCACGCAGGTATGTCCGCTTCATTTATACGAAAGCAACAGCGATATTTTTCCACTGTTTCACCATAAATAAATAACATCAATGTAACTAAAGATAATGCAGCACTTGATCCTTTTATTAATGTCACACAGATACATACAGGTCATTTCCTAAAAAAGGGAAATGTACTATTAACATTCTATTACATGTATGTGATTATTACAGATGTAATTCATATTTCAGAGTAGCAATTGTAAATTACTTCGTGTAATCAAGATGAGAGACCACGGCTATAAAAGCGAAGGTGGATTTGGGAAGCCTGTCGCAGCCATGTCCTGTCCGTATACGTGACCAACCCATTGCGGAAGGTGCAAGATTGATAAGGAGAGTCCTCAGAATTCAGCGTATATTGCGGGATAGACAGGATCCTTTAGCTCAGCGCGACAGTGTGCTCATAGAGAGATATCGATTTTCCCGTGAGGGTATTATTCACTTAACCAACTTGTTGACGAGGGGGTGCAGGACCACCACCTGTCTTTTTTTCCTCTGCCCTTTTCTTGGTTGCTGTTATGAACAAACTAACAGATTATTACAGGCCAGTATTACCTTGCCAAGAGACGCAAAGCAATCTAAGAGATAAATATTACCATTCTGTAGAATACTCCTGTATTCCACTTTTACTTGTTCCCATGTTCTTGTGGGTCCTGTTGTGGCTCTAATGTGAAAGGGGATATAATATAACATATTATAATATAATATAATGCCATATGATATTGGACAATATAGTGTCATATGATAGATCTACCCTACCGCCTACTGGTGTTGGCCAGAGGGGCCGATGGCGCGATATGGCAGCCTGGCTACAACCGTAGCTGCCTCCACCAGTGTGTGAATGTGGGAGTGAATGAATAGTGGTATCGTAAAGCGCTTTGGGTGCCTTGGAAAGCGCTATATAAATCCAATCCATTATTATTATTATTATTAAATTACCTACGAGTTTGATTTGTCAGCAACTTTCTGCCAGCCCTCTCTCCTTGCTTTTGCAGCCTTTGCAGTGTTCTCTTGCGTTTTAATTAAACTCTGAAACTCCTGAAATCCCTCACTCATGAGTTCTTGCTCTGCTGCCGGAAAATACCGAGCACGCCCCTTCGACATTTTCGCCGACCAATCAGCGGGTTGCCGATCAATGTTTCTACTATCGATGCTTAGCCCCTTTTACGACACCCAGTGATGTCACATTCCTGCGTCCAGCTGTAGTAATCGTCAACAGCAGGTGTGTTCGGGGAACCGGATTAGCGAGCTCACGGTTAGCGCGATGATTTGATCTTGGATGTGTCATTTGATCTTGGATGTAGTAAGCGACGTACGAAGAATGGGCCCCTGGTGTGTGGGGCTGTACCTCAGCTTTATGTTGTTACATGCTCATTTGTTCATTTTACACAGTAACATCAAAGTAATGTTATGAGGAGTAATGAAGTAACGTACTCCATTACTTTTAATCAAAGTGTTCTGTGTAATATGTGTAATAATGACTGTTTTGAGTAATGACCAACACTGATCACAACAAAGAGGAAATGCCTCCAACATGCACAAACATTTGAGCCACAACATGCAGTTAATGTGCACAAATGTCTTTGATATGCTGCTCAGTGATGGTGGTGACTGTCAGAGCAGAGCTACTGAGAATCAATAAGTAATATCAATGATGGGATCAGAATCACTAAATTCTTCTCATCCCTGTCAGTATCATACATGTGCTGTATAATGTGATAAATGTAGAGGTGCTGGCTGTTCTCTCACTCTGCTGTTTAGCTGTAAAGGACGCCTCCCTGCCTTTGTCTCATTCATGACCTTTAATAGTCTCTTCTAACATGCAGAGATCTGTATGATCTGTTTCATAGAGTCTAACCAGCCTGTACAGGTAACAACAACAGTCACTGCATCACTGACACACAAACGTCATCTCTGTCAATAACAACATTCATACATGGAATAAAAACACATCAGTGGATCATTGCTGGAGCTGATGTTTGTGCTCCTGGTGCAAAGGCTCTCAGTTTCCTCCTTGAAATAACATCAGTGGTGGGTCAGCGACATGCTTTCTTTCCCTCTCAGGTTTAAATATCTGGGACTCTCCACCGTTTGGTTTTAGAGCTGAAGAAGCTTCTCAGATGAAACGTCTTCCAGAAACTTAAAGACGTCTCTTTTCTCTCCAAGCTCCTTAGATCACATGACCTGGATGACTGAACCTACAGACATATTGACCTGGTTTCATGGTCACATGACAGGTCAGAGGTCAGCGACTGTAACTCAGTTCCTCCTGTTAATGTGAACTCACTGAGTGTTTGTGGTTTACCTCTCAGACTGACTGAAGATGATGATGGAGGAAGAGGAGGACAGAGCAGAGTCTGCAGGGTCCAGCTGTCCGTCTGTGAGGAGTGACCGGTCCAAAGGTTATAATCCAGACTTCAGTGGTGAACCTGGAGCAACGAGGTCAGAGAGCTGAACTCACTGAGTAACAGAAATAATTCTGCACTGACATTATAATCAGTGTTGACTCTGGTTGATTGTCTGACTGTGTTTGTGAGCTGAGAGGAAATGAAAATGAGTTTGTAACAAAAATCAGTTTTGTCCAGTTTTCCTGTAAAAAGCTGAACTCTAATCTAAGAGGATGTTACTGACAGGAAACAGCTGCATTATCTGCAGTCTGTGTGATCACAGCTGCTTCAATCATGTTTGTGTCTGCAGAGGTCAGAGGTCACAGTCTGCAGGGTCCAGCTGTCCGTCTGTGAGGAGTGACGGGTCCAAAGGTCGACCTCCACTCTTCAGTGGTGAACCTGGAGCAACGAGGTCAGAGAGCTGTGATGACTCCTTTACATGTTTGTGTTTCCTGGATAAATATGACCTGAAACATCCTCAGATTGTTACAAAGATTCATTAAAAAGAAAACAATGAAAGAGAAAAGATCCAAATGTTCGACTTGGTCATTTGCTGTTTGAGGACAGTGATGCTCATATCTGTGGGGAAAGTGTGACCTGAGTGGGTTCATGTTTGTCTTTAAAGAACAGAGCTGCTCTGATTCTCTTTGTGTCTGATCTGTTAAACAGTCTGAGAGGTCACACAGAGACCCAGCAGCTAAAGCCTGGATCATACTGGCTGCTGTTACTCCATCAGGACAACACTGAACCACAGTGGTGTGGATGTAGTGGATAAATCCCACCATACTGATGCTCAGAGTTAACCACAGGGAACAAAACCAGATGTTACCTTCAGATTGTGACCTTTGGAGTGGACGATGCAGATTTCAATAGAGAATAAATGTTGTTGTTTTTCAGCTGTGAAGAAAGAATCTAATTTTCTGAACTTAAGAATTTATGATGCTGGAAACAACATGGAGACTATAACACAACATTTCCACTGTGTTCATAGAATGAATGTAAAACTGTCAGACATTCATTAAATATGCAAAATGTCTACAGAAGCATCAGAGGGTCAGACGTGAAGCACTCAGTGATTTTGATCAAATGACTCATCAGTTATTGATCTGTACTACACTGATCTACCACGTTAGTAAAGCTGGTGTTCTGGTGGTGGAGGGAGACTCGGATCATGTTCTGGTTTTGGAGCAGTGATCTGCTGATGGTTCAGTTTGATGAGCTTCTTCAAAATCATCCCTGACATCACCACTGAAAGGACGTCCATGAAAACAGACTGAAAATTACTGATATGTTCACAATCTGAGAGTTTAAAACTTGACAGACTTGATTCAGATGAAGTTATTTGAGCAGAAACTCCTGGATCTTTATCCTGTGTTGATCTAATCCTTCATGGTTCCTCCACAGAGTGGAGCAGCAGAGCTCAGAGGTTCCCAGTGGTCAGTCTGCCCAGCAGCATCAAACACAGCTGGACTCCATATTTATGGTCTGTACATGTACAACAACTACTGTTACATCTGTTCTGTTCACAGTCATCTCCATGCTGCTCTTTGTAGACCAGTGGATCGTCAGTGTGTCCAACATGGATCTGATGTTTGGCTCCATGATTTCAGTCTGATTGGCTCATTCATAAATATTCTGTTCCAGCTGCTGGAGGACAACATCATCACTTTTGTGAAGAACGAGCTGAAGAAGATCCAGAAGGTTCTGAGTCCAGATTACCCAGAATGCTTAGAGAGTCAGAGGAGCAGCAGCAGAGAGGCGTTTGTGAAGATCACAGTGGACTTCCTGAGGAGAATGAAGCAGGAGGAGCTGGCTGACTGTCTGCAGAGCAGTAAGAGGATTTATCTAAAGATTTAAGCTGCTGGATAAATGAACATTTTCCAGAGATGGAAGATGGAGCAACATGTTTTAAAGATTAGTTCTTTTTGGAATTGAGTGTTTATTTTTCTTCTCATTCAGAACTTCAAGCTCCAGTTTGTCATCGTAACCTTAAATCCACCCTGAAGAAGAAGTTCCAGTGTGTGTTTGAGGGCATCGCTAAAGCAGGAAACCCAACCCTCCTGAATCAGATCTACACAGAGCTCTACATCACAGAGGGAGGGACTGCAGAGGTCAATGATGAACATGAGGTCAGACAGATTGAAACAGCATCCAGGAAACCAGACAGACCAGAAACAACCATCAGACAAGAAGACATCTTTAAAGCCTCACCTGGAAGAGATGAACCAATCAGAACAGTGCTGACAAAGGGAGTGGCTGGCATTGGGAAAACAGTCTTAACACAGAAACACAGCCTGGACTGGGCTGAAGACAAAGCCAACCAGGACATCCAGTTCATATTTCCATTCACTTTCAGAGAGCTGAATGTGCTGAAAGAGGAAAAGTTCAGCTTGGTGGGACTTGTTCATCACTTCTTTACTGAAACCAAAGAAGCAGGAATCTGCAGCTTTGAAGACTTCCAGGTTGTGTTCATCTTTGATGGTCTGGATGAGTGTCGACTTCCTCTGGACTTCCACAAAACTACAATCCTAACTGACCCTAGAAAGTCCACCTCAGTGGATGTGCTGCTGATAAACCTCATCAGGGGGAAACTGCTTCCCTCTGCTCGCCTCTGGATAACCACACGACCTGCCGCAGCCAATCAGATCCCTCCTGACTGTGTTGGCATGGTGACAGAGGTCAGAGGGTTCACTGACCCACAGAAGGAGGAGTACTTCAGGAAGAGATTCAGAGATGAGGAGCAGGCCAGCAGGATCATCTCCCACATCAAGACATCACGAAGCCTCCACATCATGTGTCACATCCCAGTCTTCTGCTGGATCACTGCTACAGTTCTGGAGGATGTGCTGGAAACCAGAGAGGGAGGACAGCTGCCCAAGACCCTGACTGAGATGTACATCCACTTCCTGGTGGTTCAGGCCAAAGTGAAGAAGGTCAAGTATGATGGAGGAGCTGAGACAGATCCACACTGGAGTCCTGAGAGCAGGAAGATGATGGAGTCTCTGGGAAAACTGGCTTTTGATCAGCTGCAGAAAGGAAACCTGATCTTCTATGAATCAGACCTGACAGAGTGTGGCATCGATATCAGAGCAGCCTCAGTGTACTCAGGAGTGTTCACACAGATCTTTAAAGAGGAGAGAGGACTGTACCAGGACAAGGTGTTCTGCTTCATCCATCTGAGTGTTCAGGAGTTTCTGGCTGCTCTTCATGTCCATCTGACCTTCATCAACTCTGGACTCAATCTGCTGGAACAACAACAAACAACATCCAAGAAGTCTGAAACAGGAGAATCTGCAAAGAAACACTTCTACCAGAGTGCTGTGAACAAGGCCTTACAGAGTCCAAATGGACACCTGGACTTGTTCCTCCGCTTCCTCCTGGGTCTTTCCCTGCAGACCAATCAGACTCTCCTACGAGCCCTGATGACACAGACAGGAAGTAGCTCACTGACCAATCAGGAAACAGTCCAGTACATCAAGGAGAAGCTCAGTGAGAATCTGTCTGCAGAGAAAAGCATCAATCTGATCCACTGTCTGAATGAACTGAATGATCGTTCTCTAGTGGAGGAGATCCAACAATACAGGACTTCAGGAAGTCTCTCCACAGGTAAACTGTCTCCTGCTCAGTGCTCAGCTCTGACCTTCATCTTACTGTCATCAGAAGAAGATCTGGATGAGTTTGACTTCAAGAAATACTCTGCTTCAGAGGAGGCTCTTCTGAGAATGCTGCCAGTGGTCAAAGCCTCCAACAAAGCTCTGTGAGTAAACATGTTGTCATGGCTTCATTGTTAAAATCATGGGAAATAAATCAGAAATGCTGAGTTCAAAGAGCACTGTAACATTTTTTTAAAATAGTAAATTAAATGATCATCAGTCACTCGGTAAATATATGGTAGTTTTAATGTTTCACTCCAGCATTTCTAAAACACACTTTGTTCTGTAACTCTTATCAAAGGACAATCCAGACCCAGCCTATAAGAACATGAGCTCTGATGCTTCAGCCCCTCTGACAGGTTTATTATCCTCAGCTTGTTCACTTGTCTCCAACTCCAGGAGTTTGGTTGTTTTATTCTAAAGCACAAACTTCACCTGCCAGACTTCACCTACATCTTTTTCTGATGTTCATAATTTAAGTTCAAGTTTGTATCTCACTTTCAGTGCACACCCTCCCTTTTTAAATATAAATCTCTGCTGTGCTGTCATGTTTTCATCCTGTATGGAGGGAGAAACTCGGTCTTCATTACTGAAATTGCCTCTAAGGTCGTGTTTCTTGTCAGTAACCATATGTAACTGTAAGGCTTCCATAACCAGTGTTATCACAGAATTACAGTGGGTTCACTCTGGGTCCTCTACAGTTTCTTCCCACTGTCCACAGACATGCAGTTAGGTTACCTGGTGATCTAAACTTCATGCAGGTGTGAGTGAGAGTGGTTGTCTGTCCCTCTGTGGGCTTAGTGGAAGAGACTGGATGGATCTCTGCTTTGTCTTTGATATATGCTGACAGCAAACATTCTCCATGAAGTCTGCATTTCAGCTCATCTCCTTTATACACACCTTTAACAGGAAGAGTTTTATACAGCTAGTGTTTAAAATCAAGTGTTATTCACAATACACAGGTAATGAGCATGATTATTGAATTACTAAAATTTTCTAAAATAATTGTTTTAGTTAATATTGTATGACAGTGTACACAGAATTATTAGCTCAGTAGGCAGAGTGGTCGCCCCATGATCATAAGGTCAGGGGTCGAATCCACCGAATAGTTACCTTGTGGTACCCCTGAGCAAGGTACCATCAAGGTACCAATCATGTGCACTGGACTGGTAGCACTCATAGTCTCATAGGTTTAAATAAATTTAAAAAAAAAAAGGGTTCAACATATAAACAAATTTAATTTGATCACATATATTGTTTGTTTTTTTTTTGTTTTTGTTTTTTTCCTTTCTCTCACAGACTGAGCAGCTGTAACGTCTCAGAGGAAGGCTGTGAAAATTTGTTGTCAGTGGTCAGCTCCCAGTCCTGTAGTCTGAGAGAGCTGGACCTGAGTACCAACAGCCTGAAGGCTTCAGCAGTAAAGCTTCTGTCTGCTGCAGTGGAGAGTCCACATGCCAAACTGAATGTTCTGAGGTCAGATCAATTTGTATTATGTTTAGTTCTGTTTGTTTATGTGTTTGATGTTTGTTTTTGTTTATGTCTTTATCCAGTTATCCTTGTTTCATAGCATTTTTATTCATTTCAAAGTTAAACAGAAGTTTTACTAACCTGCTCAGCACAAGACAATAAGCTATTGCACCTTGATTACACTTTAACAACAATCTTTATTCATGTTTTTATCTTCAGACTTAACATCTGTGAACTCTCAGAGGAAAACTGTGAAGCTCTGTCCTCAGTTCTCAGCTCGCAGTCCTCTAGTCTGACAGAGCTGGACCTGAGTATCAGAAAGCTGCAGGATTCAGGAGTGAAGCTTCTGTCTGCTGGACTACAACGTTTAAACTGTAAACTGAATACTCTGAGGTCAGATCAGAAAACATTTAGTTTTTAGAATTATTAATTAAAGTTCATACATATGATGTTGTATCTTAGTATGTTTATGTTTCCTTTAAAAATAGAAAGTCAACATTTAATGTTGTGAAATGTATTAACAAACTCTACACGAGTACTTGTTTTATAGATTGTCTTTTATTTTTCAGACTGAGTGGCTGTAACCTGTCAGAGAGAAGCTGTGAAGCTCTGTCCTCAGTCCTCAGCTCCCAGTCCTCCAGTCTGAGAGAGCTGGACCTGAGTAACTCTGACCTGCAGGATTCAGGAGTGAAGCTTCTGTCCGCTGGACTAAAGAGTTCACAGTGTGCAGTGGAAACTCTCAGGTCAGGATTCAAACTTTTCCACAGATGATCATTTGAAATGTGATTTATATTATTGTATAAACAGGTAACTTTTACAGCTGTCAAGTGAACTTTTATTTACATTTGAGTGGATAATTGGACTCTGAATTACTAAAAGTTGTTATAGTCATGTCTCTGTTTATTTAAAAAAATACTTCACGTACTGCCTAATTTAAAGATTTAGGCTCCTTTGGGCCCATAATATATATATTTGATTTCTTTGTGAATGAAATTAGGAGGATATTGGCGACTGCTGATTGGCTCGCTGTTTGTTTTTTATTCACAGTACTTAATTTTAAAGGCTGATTTCTCAAAATGAGATGTTTATCTTTTCTTCTACAACACGTGGAGCCACCAAATCTTCTTGCTTGATTTATTCATTACAGTTTGATTTAAAGAATATTAGACTCGTAACATAATAAATATATTTATTTCACTTCTTCTTGAGAGAAAGAAAGGGATGACTGGGTGAGCTCCAGTGGTTCATCCCAGCAGAGAGAGCGGCACACTGGGCTGCAAATGATCACAGTAGTAATGGCCATAGTTTGATAAAACAGGCAGTCTTACCCTGTAGATAATACAGGGTTCTGGTGCCGATGTGGGGGAGGGGACTCGCCCGGTACTAACTACATACTACTAACTACCTCATCCAGATGTCTTCCCTACTAAACCTGATAAGAAGTAACTGCAGTAGCCTTATAGGTCAAATCAGTTTCACCTGTTAAAGTTAGCTCCACTATTAATTAGGGGTGGGGGAAAAAATCGATACTGTGTAGTATCGTGATATTTTGTTTGCTAATAATGTATCGATACAGGGACAGCAGAAATCGATATTTTGTTACAAACAATTTTTTCTCTGAAGTCAACATGCTCTGGAGTCAGAGCATGTTGACTTCAGAGCATGTTGATCCTTTTTCTGAGCAACAATCCTGACATTCCTTCACTGTCCAAATGTGTTTAACTTTTTTTTTGGCAGCAATAAACATGACAGTTTACTTATTTTAATTTAAGACATGTTTAATTTTAATTAAGTTTGAAACTTTTTTATTTAATGTAAAATTATATATTTTTTTTAATTTACTTTCAAATTCTTCAGTTGCTGAAGGGGCTGCATAGTTTTCATAAATTGCATAGTTCAGAATAGCTATAATTGTACCAGATGGTTGCATTCAGTTAAGTTGGACTAGACTGTAATACAAACCGTTCAGTTTGTCAACAATAAAACTGACTGAAATGAGAGAAAGACTGAGTGTGAGACTTTGATATTAGATAAAATGAATATTGATAAAGTTTACCTTTATGTGCAGAATTTAAATATCGCAAAATATTTTAAAAAATCGCAATAATATCGTATCGTGCGTTAAGTATTGTGATAATATCGTATCGCGAGTTGTATGGTGATTCCCACCTCTACTATTAATGGTGTCACTTGTTATTTCTGGGATGAGTTTAGTAGCCTGAACAGCTGCTTAAAGGAAAGTAATTAAATAATAAAAATAACCTAAGTCCGGGGGAACCTGCAAGAGCTGTTTGCACAAAGAATAATGCTCAGACTTTGAGGTTTTATCGTTTTACACAAGGTTTAAAAATGAATGTCCACAATTGAATTGCAGAAATTGTTATTGAGCTAATACTGATGTAGTTGTTATCTTTGGTAAGGAGAGGTTGGAGGAAGGATGAGCACAGTCAGGCCTAAAGATGCTCTTAATAATAATAATGGATTGCATTTATATAGCGCTTTTCGAGACCCTCAAAGACCCTTTACAATCCCACTACAGGGAGTGCAGAATTATTAGGCAAGTTGTATTTTTGAGGAATAATGTTATTATTGAACAACAACCATGTTCTCAATGAACCCAAAAAACTCATTAATATCAAAGCTGAATGTTTTTGGAAGTAGTTTTTAGTTTGTTTTTAGTTTTAGCTATTTTAGGGGGATATCTGTGTGTGCAGGTGACTATTACTGTGCAGAATTATTAGGCAACTTAACAAAAAACAAATATATACCCATTTCATTTATTTATTTTTACCAGTGACACCAATATAACATCTCCACATTCACAAATATACATTTCTGACATTCAAAAACAAAACAAAAACAAAGCAGCGACCAATATAGCCACCTTTCTTTGCAAGGACACTCAAAAGCCTGCCATCCATGGATTCTGTCAGTGTTTTGATCTGTTCACCATCAACATTGCGTGCAGCAGCAACCACAGCCTCCCAGACACTGTTCAGAGAGGTGTACTGTTTTCCCTCCTTGTAAATCTCACATTTGATGATGGACCACAGGTTCTCAATGGGGTTCAGATCAGGTGAACAAGGAGGCCATGTCATTAGTTTTTCTTCTTTTATACCCTTTCTTGCCAGCCACGCTGTGGAGTACTTGGACGCGTGTGATGGAGCATTGTCCTGCATGAAAATCATGTTTTTCTTGAAGGATGCAGACTTCTTCCTGTACCACTGCTTGAAGAAGGTGTCTTCCAGAAACTGGCAGTAGGACTGGGAGTTGAGCTTGACTCCATCCTCAACCCGAAAAGGCCCCACAAGCTCATCTTTGATGATACCAGCCCAAACCAGTACTCCACCTCCACCTTGCTGGCGTCTGAGTGGGACTGGAGCTCTCTGCCCTTTACCAATCCAGCCACGGGCCCATCCATCTGGCCCATCAAGACTCACTCTCATTTCATCAGTCCATAAAACCTTAGAAAAACCAGTCTTGAGATATTTCTTGGCCCAGTCTTGACGTTTCAGCTTGTGTGTCTTGTTCAGTGGTGGTCGTCTTTCAGCCTTTCTTACCTTGGCCATGTCTCTGAGTATTGCACACCTTGTGCTCTTGGGCACTCCAGTGATGTTGCAGCTCCAAAATATGGCCAAACTGGTGGCAAGTGGCATCTTGGCAGCTGCACGCTTGACTTTTCTCAGTTCATGGGCAGTTATTTTGTGCCTTGGTTTTTCCACACGCTTCTTGCGACCCTGTTGACTATTTTGAATGAAACGCTTGATTGTTCGATGATCACGCTTCAGAAGCTTTGCAATTTTGAGACTGCTGCATCCCTCTGCAAGATATCTCACTGTTTTTGACTTTTCTGAGCCTGTCAAGTCCTTCTTTTGACCCATTTTGCCAAAGGAAAGGACGTTACCTAATAATTATGCACACCTGATATAGGGTGTTGATGTCATTAGACCACACCCCTTCTCATTACAGAGATGCACATCACCTAATATGCTTAATTGGTAGTAGGCTTTCGAGCCTATACAGCTTGGAGTAAGACAACATGCATGAAGAGGATGATGTGGACAAAATACTCATTTGCCTAATAATTCTGCACTCCCTGTATTCATTCACTCTCACATTCACACACTGGTGGAGGTAAGCTACAGTTGTAGTGGTAGGTTAGGTTTTGCCCAAGGACAAAATGACCAAGACAGAGAGAGCTGGCTCATCAGACAGACAAGCTCATCTTGTAACCTACTGGTTCGCTGGTCAGCACACCAGCTGACTAGCGAACCGGCTAACTAGCACACCAGCTAACTAGCACACCGGCTAAATAGCAAATCAGCTAACTAGCAGACCAGCTAACGGCAGCCACAAGCTGAAGGACGATTAAATGTAGTGGAGATATCAGAGATGACACTGGTGTGTCCGATTCACTCTTTAGCACTCTGGTCACTCCGGTGTGTCAGCCAGAACACCACTGAAGGCCAAATGATCCCAGCATGTGGAATAAAGAGCTTAAGGTTTGGTTTGAGACACTTTATTCTTTCACTGATTGATTCTTGCGGCTGTGATCATGTGTGTGGTTTCTTACAAAAAGGAAGTACACAATACAAATACATGACAAATAAGATGAATAGATAAGTTACATATCCAGTTATATGTACGTACATCAGTATAGCTAATATAGCCATATATAAGGACAAAGATCACAGTACTATAATGCAGTAATGTTAAACACAAAGGTGTATATCTACATAAATCTGTCCTATCAGTGATCAGGGTACTGTAGTATACTTCCACTACATAAACTATAGAAACTAAACGACATTAGTGTGACTTTAAGTTACCATCAGTACAGACGAACTGATGGTAGTTGTACAAAATAAAGGCATTGCAATTATTGTGAAGGGCTTCTGGTTAAACTAAGATCAGCTGATTACCTCATAACAAATTGTTTGCTATAGAACGCAGCTCCCACTCTTCATTAATATCATGTACTGTAACTCCCAAGTAACCATGGTTACCCAGCCACGCCCAGTAGTCTCCAGAGAGACCAACAGCTGGTGCACGTTGTAACGCCGTGGCTTTCATAGTCTCTCCTTTTTCTACAGCTCATGTGTTCTTCTTGTGATGGTGCGTCTTGAGGGAGGCTCATACATGCCGTCATTTGTTGATCCTAAGAACGTTCCTCAGACCGACTTCTTCAACAACACTAATCGGCCTGCAGTTTGTAGCTACTCACTTCACTGTGGTGTTTGTTAGCTTGTCTTTCTTTGGTTTTATCCTGACTCCTCCCACAAGCTGATCCTACGTAGTCTGCCCAAGCCTCCCACCTCTGTTTGTTTGGGTGGTTTGTTTGCTGCCATCAACAGCGTGTAATGCATTTAAGTGATACTTCAGACATGAAGTATTGCGACAATAAAAAAACTCAACTTTGCTTAAAAATAACTTTAGTTGTATCAACACTGCCCTCTGGAATAATTAGACTTTGGTGACAAACTGATGTGATCTCCATGTTTCCTTTGTTGGACTGTGGGCGAGTGTCAGAACTGAATGTACTGAGTAACATGTGGAGTTTAAATATGTGTCAGTTCCAGTTTTAGAGCTCTAAAGTGCAGCTATCATGTTAGGAATATGTTAGGAATAGACAGGAACACTGAGCACACTGAGGTCAAATCTTTATTTATCCAGTTCATCTGTAGGCTGAGCTCAGTCCATCCATTTAGTGAAATGATGTTTAAAGGTCTCCTTGTTCTGTGAGCGTGCACAGATCCTGAAGCAGAAAGCCTGGGTTAACAGAGAAATGATCATCACTGTGATGATGCTCACCATCTCTGACTGGGATTTGAGGTTTTGTCAAAGCAGCAAAGAAAGCCTGGCTATGTTGGACTGGGTGTGGAAGCAGCTCCCAGTTTGAGTTCAGGAGACAGACACCCTCTCTACTTTGACGATCAGCTTCAAACTTTCCTTTTTGATAAAACTTATAGTTAGAGCTGGATCAGGTGACCCTGAACCATCACTTAGTTATGCTGCTATAGAGATGGATAACAGATGGATTGTTGTTTTGTGTGTCTGCAGTCTGTCAGGCTGTCTGATCACAGAGGAAGGCTGTACTTCTCTGGCCTCAGCTCTGAGCTCCAACCCCTCCCATCTGAGAGAGCTGGACCTGAGCTACAATCATCCAGGTCCCTCAGGAATGAAGCTTCTGTCGGCTGGACTGAAGGATCCAGGCTGGAGACTGGACACTCTCAGGTATGGAGAGAATGTCTGATATAGGAGGAAGAGCTGGAATCATTTCCTGTGTCTTTCACTCACTTCCTGTTTGTTTCCTGCAGATGAGACATGAACAATCACACATGCAGGAATATTTTCAGGGACAGACACACTAGTCTAGCTGGATAGTACATGGATATTTATGTAGGGGGTCTTCAAGGAGTCTGTTTGCAGGAACATTAATGATAACTGATAAGTCATGTTGAGAGTTTCATTAAAAGTAGACTTACAGTTAGGTAATATTTGGACAGAGACAACATTTTGTAACTTTAGATACAAGTATCAGCCATGTGTGTGTTTCCCATGCTGTATGTCCACAGTCACAGTGACAGTCAGTGACACTGACAGAAGGATGAAACAAGGCTGTGAATCATTTCAGTCTGTGTGTGTGACAAAGAGGCAGACAGGAGCAGCTAACATTTGGAAATGGAAGCTTACTGGAAACACTACATTCACGGCTGAATTCACAATAGATTTGTTCTCAAGTGCACATTTAGCAGCTAATGCTAATACTGTTTTCCCTTTGCTTTCTACAGCAGCTATTGCTAAGTAGGCCACTTTGCTCCGCTAAGGATTTGTGTGACCATGATGGAGACTCTGATAAGCTAATGCTGCTAAGCTAATGCTGTTTATGGGCCCTGTTAGAATCAATATTTCATTCTCATTCTGTTGTTTGAGAACAATATTAACGTTTCACATCATTATAACACAAGAGAAAAGGGTATTGGCATTAGCTACTAGTGCTTATTCACCTCAAATTACCTTTAGCTGCTAATGGCAGCCTACTTAGCATTAACTCCTCACTAATATAATGCTAATTTACATCAAATTAGCATTAACTGCTCATATTGTTATAAGGAAAGAGAAAACGGTATTAGCATTTGCTGCTAATAATTATTCACCCCTAATTAGAATAAGCCGCTAAAAGCAGCCAACTTAGCATTAATTCCTCACTTTGTTGTTACCCAACGGAAAAGAGTATTAGTATTAGCTACTATCATTTTTAATAAGTAAGAGAAAACAGTATTAGCAGTAGCGCATAATGCTAATTCACGTCAACGTAGTATTAGTTAATAATGGCAGCCTACTTAGCATTAACTGCTCACTAATATAATGCTAATTCGCATCAAATTAGCATTAGCTGCTCAAGTTGTTATAAGGAAAAAGAGAAAACGGTATTAGTATTAGCTGCTAATAATTATTCACCCCTAATTAGAGTTAGCCCCTAATGGCAGTCTACTTAGCATTAACTCCTGACATTGTTATAATGCAGGGGAAAAGAGTTACCATTATCGGATAATGCTAATTCTCATCAAATTAGCATTAGTTAATAACGGTAGACTTCATATCATTAGCTGCTGTCATTCTTACAAAGCAAACAGTATGAGCATTAGCTGTTAATCCTTTTTCATCTAAAATTAGAATTAGCCACTAATGGCGTATTGTTAAAAAGTAAGAAAAAACATTGTTAGCATAAGCGGATAATGCTAATTCATCTCAAATTAGTATTAGCTAATAATGGCACCTGCTTAGCATTAGCTGGTCACATTGTTATAAGGCAAGAAAATATGGTATTAGCATTAGCTGCCAATTTCTATTTACCTAAAATTAGCATTAGCCACTAATGGAAGCCTATAGCAAAAACTTCTTAATGCTAAATGAAGTTAATTAATGCTAAGTAGGTTTAACTGAAATTAAAGTAGTGTTAGCATTAGCTGCTGATATTGTTAAAAGGTAAGATAAAACATTGCTAGCAGCAGCGGATAATGCTAACACACATAATAATTAGCATTACCTAATAATGGCAGCCTTCTTAGCATTAGCTGCTCATATTGTTATAATGCGGCTAACTTGCATTAAATTAGATTGCTGTTATTAGCTAATGCTATTTAGCAGTAGCTGCTCACATTGTTATAAAGCAAAGGAAAACGATATGAGCATTAGGTTCTAATGCGTATTTGCCTTAAATTAGACATAGGTGCTAATGGCAGCCTACTTAGCATTAGCAGCTCAGATGTTATAATGCTAGGAAAAAGAGTGTTAGCATTAGCCGTTCACATTGTTATAAAGTTAAGGGAAATAGTGTTAGCATTAGCTACTCACATTTTTTAAAAAAGTAAGTGTTAGCATTAGTGCATAATGCTAATTCATGTCAAATTAGCATTAGTTAATAACGGCAGCCTATTTAGCATTAGCAGATAATGTTGACCTTGGGCCACTGGAAAAGTTAAGAACTAAAGATTTAGGAGTGTTTCTCGATAGCTCTTTCTCGTTTGAGAAACAAATGAATTCTGTTATTAAAACCAGCTGTAAGGTTTATATTGTTGATTGTCATTTATGCTTAGAAATATTTACTCATATATGCTTAGAGTTGTATAATCGATTGCATAATGATAGAGGTTTGATCCTGAGTAGTCTGTAAAGACTCTGTGTGCCTTCCAGAGTGCTCTGGCATGCACACACCACTTGGGGCCATGAGAGAGGTCGTACCCTCTCTTACTGATTTATGGTGTAGGACAGAGGTCTCAAACTCAATTTAGCTGGGGGCCGCTGCAGGCAGAGTCTGGGTGAGGCTGGGCCGCATTAGGTTTTCCACAAGAAGGGCATGGTTAAAAAATTCCAATCTTCTCAAATCTCTTTATTTTTATTTTTTAACACAAAATATTAAAAATAAATAAACAAATTAAGAATTAATGAGAAAATAAATCAATCTGTAATACATAAATAAAATAATAATAAGATATTTTTAGTCAGTGAACTTGTGTGTTTTTCTCAGTCTTCTATATCTGCATTGTTTAGATTGAAATGTCTGTATTAACAGTTCTATAACCTTCTTCTGAACATGAATGGAACACTGTAGAAAATGAACTGTTCTTCTGAACATGGCTTTTCTTGCCTACTCCTTGCTGCTAGAGACCTGGCAGCGTTTCCTCTCGCATAGCCGAGCCAGATATGGCCTGAGGGAGGAAGCAGTTGCGACCCTCAGTATGTCTTGAAGATGATCATCCGTAAGTCTGGACCTGTACTTGGACTTATTGAAGTTCAAAGTGGAGAAGAGCTTTTGGCACAAGTATGTGCTACCAAAAAGGCACATGGTCCACTTGAACATTCGGGAAAGCCGAGGGAAACTAGGGCTCAAGTCTCTCAAAAATTGTCCAAGCTTGTCTGCTTTTCCACTCACCTCCCTGAACGTTGCTTTGAGTTCAGAGTTGCACTGCAGCTCAATGAGCTCCATTTGAAGCACAGAAGGGGCATCTTGCACATCAAAGGAGAAGGGGCCCGCAAACATTTGAAAGGTGGCTCTGTGTGTCTTGAAGTCAGCAAATCTGTGATCAAATTCCTCCTGTAGCCTCAAAATGACATCAACATACTCGTCAGCACTGAATGGTGTGCCTGCATCCACGAGTGCCTTGCATGCTGGGAAATGGCAAAGGTTTGTCTGAGAGAGCTGAGCTTTCCAGAGCGCCAGTTTTGTGGAGAATGCTCTCACGTTGTCATAGGCAGCACTGACAAGTTGCCCCTGGCCTTGTAACGTCTTGTTCAGTACATTAAGCTCATGTGTCATATCAACAAGAAAAGCTGAGTCCATGAGCCATTTGGGATCAGTTAGCACAGGAACACTAACTCCATCCTTCTCCATGAAGGCTTCACTTCTGCTCTCAACTCAAAAAGTCTCTTTAATACATTTCCCCTGCTGAGCCAACGTACCTCAGTGAAGTCGAGCACATCCCCATATTCTGACTCCATTTCCTCTAAAAAAGCACAGAACCTTCGGTGCTTTAAGCCCCTGGATCTGATTTGGTTGATGCATTTCACAACAATAGACATCACATTGTCAAACTTCAGGCATTTGCTGCAAAGGACCTGCTGATGGATGATGCAGTGCAGAGCAATGGCCTCCTCCACGCCTTCCTCTTCCAGTTTGTTTTGTGCCACCAGTCCATGTTTCCTCCCTTTCATTGATGGCGCTCCATCTGTTGTTATTCCAACAAACCTCTTCCATGGCAAACCAACATTCTCAATGGCATCACACAGCTTGTAAATATCTGCTGAGCGGTGGTCTGGCCATGCATTGGAATTACTGTGAGCAGCTCCTCCATCACTTCAAAACTGTCATCAACACCACGGACATACATTGGGAGCTGGGCAGTGTCGGTGATGTCTGTGGTCTCATCAAGAGCGACTGAGTATACACTGAAACATTTGGCTTTCTCACACAGTTGGTCATAAATGTCACTTGACAGGTCAGAAATGCGATCTGCTGCGGTGTTGGCAGAAAGGCTGATGTTGCTAAACTGACCTTTCTTTCCCGGACAGACTATATTTGCAGCCTGCAATATGCACTTTTAGACAAATGCACCTTCTGTGAATGGCTTCCCTGCTTTAGCAATCATCTCACTAACCACGTGGCTCCGACTGCTGCATTATTCTCTTTGGTTGCTTTCTTGGAGAAATCTTGCTGCCTCAGTAGATCTGTTTTAAGACTGGCAACCCGGTTCGCTCTCTCGTCTCCCTGGTATTTTGCATCCAGCTCAGCATGTCTAGTTGTGTAATGACGTTTCAAATTGTATTCCTTGTGCAGCGCAACTTTCTCTGTGCAAATAAGACAGGTCGGGGTGCCCCTGTGCTCAACAAAGAAATATTGCATTTCCCACTTTTCCTGAAATTGTCGGTGCTCATCACCAACCTTTCTCTTCACCGCAGGCTTTGAAAAAGACATGTTTGGGGCTATGTGACATTTATAATTCTACTTGGTGTCACTGTTGCATTGAAGTTTCAATCAAGCGTTTAGCCGACGGACGGGGAACGTCTCAACGCGTAGAGAACGTCATTTCTGCTTCTTTTTCTTGCAACCGTAGCACGGCGATCGGCAGATAAAAAGCCGGTAGCAGTCTCCTTTGTTTTTACGCTCGATGTTCATGTCTTTCATGACGACACGAACACCGTGGCGTTTGCAGATGGTAGAAAGTGCAGGGATAGCGAGCGCAAAAAAGGCGACTGCTCACGGCGCCGGGCTGTTGTTACAGGAGAAAGAAGCGGAAATGACACCGTGACATATAACAAATAACATCAGCTGTTTCTGATGTTAGTTGTTTTGACTGCTTTTACATTATATTGAAATATATGTAATGTTCATGTTTGCTGCAATGCAAACGCAGTGATGCAAATAAAAACATGGAGCCACAAATTACGGTGCGACCCTATAATTAGTCCGGGTTACCGGGGACTGTTGTTGCCGATGAACAGGTGTCGCTATGTGACTGCAGACTAAATTGGGCTGCATTGAGTTCATGACTTTTCTTTTATCCCGCCGCCTACGCATCACTGTGAGAGTTAATATGAGATCTCTCTCTGTGGAAAAATAACTTTAAATCCCACTGACGTGTGTATAAATCTATATACGTATAATGTCCCGCTGGGCAGCAACTTAAAAAAACAACTTTTTTTTTTTTTTTTTTTTTTTTTTTTCTAAATGACATCAGAAACAGCAGTATGCGACATTACGTGATGGCAGAGCTTCAGTTCATCCTTTGTCATTTTTTTTTTTTTTTTTTATTAATAAATAGGACAGGGGGAATTAATGAGAGAAAGAGGGGGAGAGAAAGAAAGAAAACCAAAGGGGAGAAGAGACGGTGAGAAGGGGGGGGAAGAGAGAGAGAAAAAAAAAAAAAAGAACTCCTGGGTCACCTGTATGGAGAAAAAAAAAAAAAAACAAACAAAAAAAACAAACAGAGGAGACAGCAAACAACAAAGAGCAACATAATAATAGAGAAAACAAAGCACCATCACAATAAACTAGCTAGTCATAGATATCAATATTTACTAAATAATAAACGATATTGTGCAGCACGCAAGATAGACAGCGCACAGTGTGCTTTGAGGCAGCAGCCAAGAAAGCTTTAGTCCGCGTCTGTGAATACCCATGTGTGCATACCTGTGTGGATCAGCATGCTTGCATTCCAAAGGTTTCTCCATGTAATGATCTGCTAGAGGGTGTGGGGGGGCCACAGCCCCGTCCTCCAGGGTGTGAAGTGGGTATGGAGGAGATCAAAACTCCAGACATCCAGAGGCCCCCAGAACACAAGAGACCATGGAAGACCAACAGAGGGGCAGCCGCGCCACTGTTCCAGTAAGAGCTGAGGAGAGTCCCAGATGAGGGCTCGCCCAGCAGCCGCGGAGCAGAAGTCAGGGGGAGTTGCAGTGACGCGCCCGTGAGCTCCGCCGGCCCCCAGCTGTGCCTGAGTGACCGAGCCCCAGGCCGAGAGGCCGGGGGCACCCCACCTCCAAAGGGGCCCGAGCGAGCCCCAGGCCCCAGGCCCCGACAAGCGGCCGCCAAGGAGTGAGCCGGTG